>NC_135563.1:570000-700000 GCF_964340395.1 Glandiceps talaboti | reverse complement strand
CATATTGGGTTAGTATTACATATTGGGTTAAGGCGTTATTACATATTGGGTTAGTATTACATATTTGGTTAAGGTGTTATTACATATTGGGTTAGTATTACATATTGGGTGAAGGCGTTATTACATATTGGGTTAGTATTACATATTGGGTTAAGGCGTTATTACATATTGGGTTAGTATTACATATTGGGTTAAGGTGTTATTACATATTGGGTTAGTATTACATATTGGGTTAAGGTGTTATTACATATTGGGTTAGTGAAATAAATTGACTTAAGTGTCAAAACATATTGGGTTAGTATTTCATACTAGTATAAGGTATTATTACATATTGGGTTAGTGAAACATACTGTGTTAAGTGATAAAACATATTTGTTTAGGTTTATTACATATTGGGTTAAGATGTTATTACATATTGGGTTAGTATTACATATTGGGTTAAGGCGTTATTACATATTGGGTTAGTATTACATATTGGGTTAAGGTGTTATTACATATTGGGTTAGTATTACATATTGGGTTAAGGTGTTATTACATATTGGGTTAGTGAAATAAATTGACTTAAGTGTCAAAACTTATTGGGTTAGTATTTCATACTAGTATAAGGTATTATTACATATTGGTTTAGTGAAACATACTGTGTTAAGTGATAAAACATATTGGTTTAGGTTTATTACATATTGGGTTAAGATGTTATTACATATTGGGTTAGTATTACATATTGGGTTAAGGCGTTATTACATATTGGGTTAGTATTACATATTGGGTTAAGGTGTTATTACATATTGGGTTAGTATTACATATTGGGTTAAGGCGTTATTACATATTGGGTTAGTGAAATAAATTGACTTAAGTGTCAAAACATATTGGGTTAGTATTTCATACTAGTATAAGGTATTATTACATATTGGGTTAGTGAAACATACTGTGTTAAGTGATAAAACATATTTGTTTAGGTTTATTACATATTGGGTTAAGATGTTATTACATATTGGGTTAGTATTACATATTGGGTTAAGGCGTTATTACATATTGGGTTAGTATTACATATTGGGTTAAGGTGTTATTACATATTGGGTTAGTATTACATATTGGGTTAAGGTGTTATTACATATTGGGTTAGTGAAATAAATTGACTTAAGTGTCAAAACTTATTGGGTTAGTATTTCATACTAGTATAAGGTATTATTACATATTGGTTTAGTGAAACATACTGTGTTAAGTGATAAAACATATTGGTTTAGGTTTATTACATATTGGGTTAAGATGTTATTACATATTGGGTTAGTATTACATATTGGGTTAAGGCGTTATTACATATTGGGTTAGTATTACATATTGGGTTAAGGTGTTATTACATATTGGGTTAGTATTACATATTGGGTTAAGGTGTTATTACATATTGGGTTAGTATTACATATTGGGTTAAGGCGTTATTACATATTGGGTTAGTGAAATAAATTGACTTAAGTGTCAAAACATATTGGGTTAGTATTTCATACTAGTATAAGGTATTATTACATATTGGGTTAGTGAAACATACTGTGTTAAGTGATAAAACATATTTGTTTAGGTTTATTACATATTGGGTTAAGACGTTATTACATATTGGGTTAGTATTACATATTGGGTTAAGGCGTTATTACATATTGGGTTAGTATTACATATTGGGTTAAGGTGTTATTACATATTGGGTTAGTATTACATATTGGGTTAAGGTGTTATTACATATTGGGTTAGTGAAATAAATTGACTTAAGTGTCAAAACTTATTGGGTTAGTATTTCATACTAGTATAAGGTATTATTACATATTGGTTTAGTGAAACATACTGTGTTAAGTGATAAAACATATTGGTTTAGGTTTATTACATATTGGGTTAAGATGTTATTACATATTGGGTTAGTATTACATATTGGGTTAAGGCGTTATTACATATTGGGTTAGTATTACATATTGGGTTAAGGTGTTATTACATATTGGGTTAGTATTACATATTGGGTTAAGGCGTTATTACATATTGGGTTAGTATTACATATTGGGTTGATTATTACATATTGGGGTGATACAGACGTCAACGCAACTGGTCTAAGATGGTTCATTGATGATATCACAACTTTCTTTGGGACAGGAACAATATTAGACGTTTTCCAAGACATCGGAATTAAGTCATGCTTAAAACACAATTGAATATGACAGACAGAATACGAGCAAGTTGATCAGCGCACGACTTCAGAACACGGGGAGTAACATTATCAAGCCCAGACCTCAGACCACTAACGAATTTTAAGTAGTCAGCGCTCATGGCAATCAAACCTGCTATAGAATGCATTTAGTTTGTTTGTTTGCACGGGTTGTTGAATTGTCTCCTGTAGCATTGGTGTTTTTGCTACCATTAGAGTAACCACTCATAAGTTTCAGTCCGTTCCATACTTTCTTCATATCATTTCTTTTAAAATTACTTTCTACTTTCCTCTTGTATTCATCCTTCCCTTTCCTTATTAGCTCCACTGTCAGCGAAAGCTGAAAGCTTAAGCTTTAGGTATAGGTGGCTATAGGTATAGAGTATAGAGGTATAAGTGATCATGGTGTGTTCGTCAACTTTTTTTATTTTCATCATCTTCTCCGAAAGTGAGTCAGAATACTTCGATATTTGGTGTGCATGTTCCTTGGGGGAAGCTATTCAGATTTGTTCATGCTAAGTTATAGCACTGAAACGGCCCTTCTAAGAGTCCAAAATGATATATTAGGCTCCCTTGATAAACGTAAAGATGTAATATTGATTTTACTTGATCTTTCTGCTGCCTTTGACACGATTGATCATGCCATTTTATTACACATATTGCGTAATAGATATGGCATCAAGGGCTCAGCCTTGGAGTGGTTTCGTTCCTATTTGATTGGTCGATTCCAATCTGTGAGTGTTGGAGCAGTCGTGTCAAAGGCACGGTCTCTCGATTGTGGTGTCCCCCAAGGCTCCGTCCTTGGACCTGTTTTGTTTACGCTTTACACAGCCCCCTGGGAGGATATCATAATCCGTCATGGTTTAAATTGTGTCATGTATGCGGACGATTCCGAACTGTATCTCACGTGTGAGGGTGACCGGGTTCCGACTTCAGTTATTGAGTCATGCACTAGTGAAGTTAGACAGTGGATGCGTGATAATATGCTCTGTCTTAACGACGGTAAAACAGAAATTGTGCATTTTTCTTCTAAATTTGGTGGTGCGGGTCCGGTACCCCGGTGTGAGATACGGATTGGCGATGTCGATATACAACCATCTAATGTTGTTCGTAATCTTGGTGTTTCCATGGATTCGGCGGCTACTATGTCTGATCATGTAATTAATATTTGTAAAGCTGCCTCTCATGCTCTGTGGAAAATTGGCAAAATTCGCACTCTTCTTGATCAAAGTTGTACTGAAAAACTAGTTCATGCTTTTATTACATCACGTTTAGATTATTGCAACAGTTTATTATATGGTCTCCCACTTCAACAAATTCGTAAGCTCCAAATTATCCAGAATTCAGCAGCAAGACTTGTCTTTAGAAAGAAAAAAGTTGAGCATATTACCCCAGTTCTTCATTCATTACACTGGCTACCTATTCAGAAGCGCATTGAATTCAAAGTACTCTGTATTGTTTTTAAAGTTCTTAATGAGTGCGGGCCCTCATATCTAGGCGATTTATTAATGGTTAGATCTACCCGTCGTTCCCTTCGGTCGCAATCCGGTAGCGTGGTGAATTTGCACCAACCGATAGGGAACACTGCATACTATGGTGATCGGGCCTTCTCTATTTGCGGCCCACGCCTTTGGAATGCCCTGCCACCATGTCTTCGTTCTTCACATACTTTGAACAGTTTTAAATCTGCCTTAAAATATCATCTTTTTAGATCTCATTATTATTAACTTTTAACTTTTTTACATTTCAGTTTTTAAATGTCATTCCGTGTCTTTGTATTTTTATCTTGTTTCATATTATGTTTATACTTGTGTATATGTACATTTTAAATTACTTTTATACTTTTGTTCAGCGCATTGAGATTGTTTTAATGTAATGTGCTCTATAAGAAATAAATATTATTATTATTATTATTATTATTATTATTATTATTATTATTATTATTAAGTTGATCTGTACCATTTTCAATTTTTTACGATTTTTTTTTCAAAAATGATATTTTCATCATCTCCTCAAATACTACTTGTCAGATTGCTTTGATATCTGGTGTGTCAGAGGGTAGCTTACTCAGATCTGTTAATTTCAAGTCAGCACATCTTCTTTTCTATTTTTGATGATTTTTTTTGTAATATAAAAAAAGATAATATGTTAATGAGCATTGTAACCGACACCATATTGAATTTTGTAACAGCTATTCTATCAAAATTTTGTAACAGCTATTCTATCAAAAGTGTTTCTAACAACAGATAAATATTTTTCACGTTGAAAACTTAAGTTAACTTAATTTTTGAATAAACATGAAGTTTGTTGTTACTTGCCACAGATATCTTTAACTTTCTTTAATATAGTAGACAATTTATAATTCTCACCAACTATAAAATGGGAACAGCTACAAAAAGATAATACTGAATGAACGAAATCAAGATATATGGACTGGTGTTTTTCATGCAACCTCATTTCTAATTTGTATGCATAATCAAGTAAAGATGCCTCTTTAACTTGTTTTAACCGAAACCAATATTTGACAACATTTTCAATAACAGTAATTAATAATGGAAAACGACCTAATTCACCTAAACATGCATGAATACATGATGTTTTGTTAACTCCAAGCATATATCTGCATGCTTTTATGTGTGTTGATTCAATATCATTCATCACAGGCTTAAGAAAGTATTCATTGAATTTGCCAACATCAACTCTACAGAATATGTAGGCACCCCAAACTTCAGATCCATATAATAATATTGGTTTGACCAAAGAGTCAAAGAGAAGCAATTGAATATCAACTGAAGCTCTATTATGTGTATTCAGTACGTTAGTGTAAGCAAACAGAGCTCTCAAAGCTTTATTCTTCAAAGATACTCTAGTATTTTTGAAATTTCCTGAAGGGGTTAATGAAATACCTAAATAAGTGTATGATGCAACAATATCCACTCTTTCATTATAAATAAAGAAACTATATTTAAGTGGTTTAAAATTAGCATTGAACACCATAACTTTTGTCTTTTTAAGACTCACTGTTAGTTGCCATTTGTTGCAAAAGGATTCAAGTAATCTGAGTGAATGTTGTAAACCATGACTAGAAGTTGATAACAGTACAATATCATCAGCGAACATAAGGATCGGTAATTTCTTATCTATCAAAAAGGAAGGATCAATACATTTTCTGTGAAGTAACATTGGCAAATCATTAATGAATAGGTTGAACAGTGTGGGACTTAGATTACAACCTTGTCTGGTACCAATTCGAGAAGAAAAGAAATCGGTATAACCAGTTGAGAGTTTGATACAAGCCTGAATATTATCATAAATACACTTGATGATTATTCAAAAATTTACTACTGAAACCTTGTTTTGATAATTTGTAGAACAATCCTAAATGCCAAACACTATCAAAAGCTTTCTTAAGATCTACAAAACAAGCAAACACATGTTTTGACCTACTTTTTTGTTCGTAGAAGTTAATCAATGTCTTTAAAACAAATACATGATCTGATGTATGACAACCTTTCTGAAAACCTACCTGCTCACAATTCAACAAGTTATTCTTCTGAATGAAAATCTAAATTCGATTATTTAAAATAACAGTAAAAAGTTTACCAACACAACTACTTATAGTAATCCCTCTATAATTTGAAGGGTCATCTTTTGAACCGGACTTATGAATAGGGACAATGTAACCTTTAATAATAATAATATTCTTTATTGCCAATCGATAGAATCGAGAGGAATGTGCCTTGGCGTTGCTAAAAAAAACACTCAAATACAGACAAAGACACCACAAAAACACCATAAAATCACAAACGACTGATAAAAATGCAGTATTACGACATAAAAATAAAAACTTAAAACGCTACATTCAAATGCGACAGTTTTGAACTGCTTTTGGAAAGAAACTGTGTAAAAACCGGTTTGTCTTACATTTAAAGGATCTAAAACGTTTCCCTGAGGGAAGGAGTTCGTAAAAATGATGCGCCGGGTGTGTTGTATCCTTTATAATCTTGTCGGATCAAGGCGAGCAGCATAAACAGAATCAACCGATGGAACCTCGCACCCGATTATTCTTGAAGCGGTCTTAGCTATTCTTTCAAGACTAATTCTATCCTTCTGTGTCGCATTACCGTACCAGACAGTAATAGAAAATGTAATAATACTCTCAATGGTTGCTCTGTAAAAACGAATGAGAATATGTTGACTTTCTTAAGTTGCCTCAGGAAAATCAAACGTTGTTGTGCCTTTACCAAAATCGCGTGTATGTGTGTATCCCATCTCAATGTATTTGTAATTGTTGAACCTAAGAAGGTAAACGATTCTACCTGGTCAACATGTTGATCATTGATTTCAAGTGGGGCAATTAAACCTGGTTTTCTGCGAAAGTCGATGAGCATTTACTCCAATTAGATGGAAATATTTCACTTTTCATAATTGTATTAAAAAGTTTAAGTAAAGCAGGTATTAGTATGGCTGAACCACATTTCAACATTTCATTTAATATCCCATCATCCCCACAAGCTTTACCTGATTTAAGTGTTTTTATTGCAGCAGAAACTTCGGTATCACTAATAGAAGAATCAAGTATCTCATTAAAGGAAAAATCAAAACCATTACTGAGCTTACTCTTGACTTTCGCTTCAAAATTGTCATCAAAATATTTAGAGCATAATTCTTTTTGAGCAAGCGATTTAAAATGCTCCAACCATACATCAGAAGTGATGTTATTATCATTTGAATCTTTCTTATTTTTCAGTAAGTTAACCAAGTTCCAAAATGTTTTAGGATCATTTTTCTCAGCATCGGCAATAACAGACAGCGTATTTTCTCTAAATTTCCCTTTACTATAACGCAATTGCTTTGTGTATATTTTCTTATATTGAAAGAACATTCCCCTTAAAATTGGATCATTTGGAGATTTCTGCAGTAATTTTCCAATCCTAATGATCTCTTTCTTCAAACGATAGCAGGAACTGTTATACCAAGGCTTACTAGTTTTCCGCTTGTTATTCCGTGATTTCTTTCTGAGATGTTTACAAGCAGAGTAAACAGTATCAGTAAAGTCAATTACTAATGAATTAATACCAGTCATATCAGTTTCATAATTCTTACTGACTAAGTTATTGAAATTACATTTGACTACTGGATCTGTCAAATCCTTGACAAAATGGTTAGGATCTGACCACACAAAAGATTGGTATTAATCATTAAGATTAGAACTACAAGTATTCACTACATCTATCTGGGTATGTGGTAGCCTAAACCCAACAGAAATCATACAATGATCAGAACAATGAGTTGGATAATCAACATGAAAATAAGTGCAAAAATATAAAGCATCATGACTAACAAGACCATAGTCAACTGTACTAAAACCATTAAAATGATGACAAGTTGGCGTTCCTAAAAAATCACCATTCATACGTCCATTTAAAATAACTAGTTTACTCGCTGTACATAAAGAAACAAGTTTTCTACCAAAACTGTTTATAAAATTATCCTTATCATTACAGTCATTTTGAACATTTATGGGGAGGCAGTTAAGTAATAACACATGCCAGCGAGGGCAATATCACCATTTAGTGATATTGCCAGAGCGCATGTGTTATTAATTTTATTACACCGTCCCACCATAGATTGTTGAACTCTGAAATAATGACGCTGAAGCTGATCTTGGTATCTCAATGTTGACTTGACGGTTGCTTTGTGGATCGTTTGCCGACACTAACTCATCGACAACAGCCATGTCCTGAGACAGAGATAGTAGTGGAGACTGAAGGGAGTTAGCATTGCTGTGGTTTTCTTTTCCGATGCCCGGCGATCGCTGTTGCAGCTCACCTGTGCTTGTCGACGTATTTACACTACCGGATGGATTGATACAAGTTAGCGTATTGCTTCTCGTAGTAGCTGTTGCCATAGTGCCAGACCCTAACGTTTCAGTCATTTGTTTCTTCTGTGCCAAAAACAGAGACGGAATGATTGGTAGCAATTTTTGTGTTCTTACTGTCCAATTCTAATAAAATGTCATGTCTGTACCGGAAAGGTTTGCGTGTCTTACTGTGGCAGTCGCCATGTCTGAGCGAAAGTAGTGAACGACTATTTGTTATGCGCAGAAGCGGTGCGCAGTGGTTCAAACAACTTCAGCGGGCAATAGTCCCGGGCATTAGTCTCTGCACGAGCGGGCAATATCACCTTGTGGGCAATAGCCCAGTTAAAATCGGTCACGTGATACGAGTCTGACCAATCACAGCCTTCGGAAGAACGCCGAGGTGTAATAATCAGTTATACAATCTTCTAACAAGCCAATTCGTGCGTTAAAATCACCAAGAATCAAAATTTTCCCAGCAGAAAGATAGGAGTGAAGATCATTCTCTAAAAATTCAAAAGGGTCAACATCAGGAGCTACTCAATTCATTCTCTTCATATAACTAGCATATATATAGTCGTCCTTGTTTGAGCATATTGTTTTTGCCGTTGTTGCGAGTCCGTATGGTATTGACCTTTTGATGATCTGACTGAGTTTAGGTATAGGTGTCTGTCGGTAGGTTTGCTGTATACGCTGGTGTGAATATTTTCGTGTTGACATTGAGAAATTCTGTTGTTCTTGTTGAGTACCATAGTTCCATTTGTATCTGTGGATTTACTGAGTTCGCTAGTTCCTCGAAGTTATCAAGATCTTGTGTGCCCAGACGCCATCTACATATCTGTACCCATGTAATGGTTTCTTCGGGGATTTGTTGAGAAGTTCTTTTTCGCATTCGCCCATGTACGTACACGCATAGTTCATGCCAAGTTTTGAGGCCATTGCTGTGCCTTGTATTTGTATGTAGTGTTCTCCCGAAAATTCAAAAATATTGTTTTCTAGTACTAGATCTATGGCTTCCATTATATCATTCGTTGGTGGTGTTTGCACTTTGCGGTTGTCTAGTGCTTGTTTGCAGGCTTCCATGCCCTCCGCCCTCGGTACACTTGGAGTACAGGGCGCGAAAATCTATGCAAAAGAGGATGGCCCTCTATGGGAAGCCGTTCAGGCCAAAAGTATTTTTTTATTTTTGCTATAGTATTTTATATTTTTCGTACTTACAAACTAATTTTAACCGTTTATGTACTTTTATTCCATGTTCACATTATTTTAAATGAAATAAGTTTGCATTTATTTGAGAATATTGTTTTATTTTTCGTCAAACCAGAATTATTTTAAGGATTATATATAATTGAAAGTCAAAATATATTTTTTGTTAAAGTTTTTTATTTTATTTTTTAAATTATTAAAAAAAAAATTTTCCAACTTTTTTTTTTCCTTCCCAACTTTTTTTTTTTGGCCGAGTCTGCTGACAGGCGCCGGTGCAGAGCACGTCGTGCTCGTACCAGGCGCCTGTCACGAGTACGAGGCGTGACCTTTGACATCACGTTCTTATTACCTTCGGTTGCTCAAACATTATATCAGATCTCAAAACTGTTAATTGACGTGTGATAGTATCTGTTTTTTCCAACAACCGCGACTTCAGCCGCGTACGATCCATGTGCAACGGGTAAAGGTATTTCCAATGGGTCAGTCAGGTACTTCTAGTACGAGCGCACATGTTGACGTCGACCTGCTGTATTACATACGGAGACGTGTCGTTCTCAACTTTTCATGATATATGCATGTGTACTCAGAACACCGAGAGAATGTATACTACAATGTACGATGAAGTAAACTGAATCTTTACAACAACAACAACAATAACAACAACAACAACAACAACAACAACAACAACACAACAACAACAACAACAACAACAACAACAACAACAAGGCGATAAAAGCTGGTTTAGGTTGATATGTAATACAGCAGGTCGACGTCAATATGTGAGCTCGTACTAGAAGTAGTACCTGACTGACCCATTGGAAATACGCGTTCGCTTTTCCTCACGTTTTTGTTTCTAAAGCTGTTTTGCTCACGCTCACAGTATAGTGTACCATCTTATTTCAATTCTGGTCAGTTTCACAATAATGAATGTAATTGTTATTGATGCAACAAACTTTAGTTGTTTTAGATTAACTACCTTTACCCTTTGCACAAGGATCGTGTCCTACGTACTACATCATGTAATACATCATACATGCGGTCGATAACCTTAACGTGACGGTGTACACATCATGTGTGTACGCGGCTGAAGTCGCGGTTGTTGGAAAAAACAGATACTATCACACGTAAATTAACAGTTTTGAGATCTGATATAATGTTTGAGCGACCAATTTCGAAGGTAATGAGAAGGTGTATTTGACGCCGAAACACGTCGTAATGGATGTCGAAGGACATGCCTGTCACGAGCACGACGTACTCGTGACAGCGCTGGTCAGCAGACTCGGAAAAAAAAAAAGTTGGGAAGAAAAAAAAAAAAGTTGAAATTTTTTTTTTTTTAGATTTAAAAATTAAAATAAAAAACTTTAACAATTATATATAATGCTTAAAATAATTCTGGTTTGACGAAAAATAAAACAATATTCTCAAATAAATGAAAACTTATTTCAATTAAAATAATGTAACCATGGAATAAAAGTACATAAACGGTTAAAATTAGTTTGTAAGTACGAAAAATATAAAATACTATAGCTAAAATAAAAAAAATATTTTTGGCCTGAACGGCTTCCCATAGGCCCTCTCTGGAAGTAGTCCTTTTATTTCCATCGGTATCCTTTTCAGGAAATGGGGTGTGTCTGTAATGTAGCTGTCGAGTTGTGTAACATTTTCCTCAAGTTGCTCTTCGGCGTATTCAGCAAGTTTTTCTGTTGCGCGTCCTATTTCACTGATGATGTTTCGTATTGGGTAGCCTAGTTTATGCATTTTTGGGTTAGCTTTTACTTTTCCAGGGTTTGTGTTCTTTCACCTTCATGTAGTTTCTCATTTCTCTAGTAATGTGGCCATTTTGATACATTCTTTCCATAGTTGGTTTAGTTTTCGTTCTATTATTTTGCTTCTGTCCTGGTTTTTTATGGGTTGTCGGTGGCCGAGCGGTTAGCTCGTACGCCTCTTACCTCTGCAGTCTGGGTTCGAACCCGCCTGGTGTTGGCTGGGTTTGATTTAAAATTTAACTAGGTCTGCATGTAAGAAGGGTGATGCTCAGTTTGACCCTGCCGAACAACGCGGGTTTTCCCCGGGCACTCCGGTTTCCTCCTGCTTCTTCAACACTAGGGCGCTGCTCTGCGGCGACCATTCAACAAATTTCCGAATTTATTTGGACAAATAAAGATTATTATTATTATTATATTATTTCTGTTGGTATGTGCTGTTATTGTTTAGCTCTCTTTCTGTATTCATCTGTGTCCATGACTACGGTTCCTGAGCCCTTGTCTGCTGGTCTTATTACGATGTCGTCGTCATTCATGAGTTGGGTTAGTACTTGTTGTTTAGTTTTACTGAGGTTGAGATCTGGATCTTTCTTTATGCCCTTGATGATATCGTTTCTAACGAACGCGCATTCGATGTACGTATCAAGCCATTTGTCTCTTTCGAGGGGGTGGTGTGTATTTCTTTTGTTGATATTTGTTGGTTGTGTTTCCCATTTCGGCATGCTCGTCCTTGTCGAAAGAAGAATTCAGCCCATGTCATTTTCCTTTCCCATTCTTTGATTTCCGTAATTATGGTTGATAGGTTAACCTTTTTTTTCTGACTGGAACAAATTTGAGTCCCTTTTCCAGAAGTTTTGTCTGTGCTTCTGTTTAGTGGTTTTCGGGAGATGTAGAAAACGATTTGTTCATCTGGCGTCGTTGGTTTGTCTTTATTTTGGTTGGGTTGGTTTTCTCTGGGTAGATGTTCTTGCTGTGTTATGGGGTTGCTGTTTGTTGAATTTCGTTCTTTCCTCTTTTTTGTTTTTGTCAGGCTGTTGATCTTTCGCTGTTTGGTTACAGTTATTTTCGTCTTTATTCTCTCTGCATGTTTACTGGCTGTATTTATCACCTGTCTTATATACACCTCTTTGTTTTCATGGCTTTGTGTCTCTCCTATCTTATTTAATGTGTCAGTTGCTTGGTTGACGTTGATTTTCATCTCTTTGATATTCCCATTGGCGACATTCTTTGCTATTTTCATGACTTTATTTGAAAATTCATTCAGCTGTTTTTGTATATTCGTTCTTTCATTTTCGTTTGTGTTCAGATTTAGTGTCCATTTCAGTTTGAATCTCTTTGATTGGATATTTTCATGAAGGCACTGGGTTATGAATGATTCATGGTTTCATATTTTGCTAGCTTCTCTGAGTTTCGACGTAACACCTTGATCATAGCTGAGGTTTTCTGTTGTTGTGTTGATTGCATTAATCAAAATAAAAAGCCAAATCAATCTATCGAACATGGTAAAATCGTCATTGAAAGAAGATTCATCACTCTCAGATAATCAGACAAGTATCATAGCCAGTATTATTACTGTCTGCCATGGCTTACTATACTAACTGGGCACTCTCTATGACGTCATAATCCCCAAAAGGAGAACAATAGGCAGTATAACTGCAAATTCATGGATGCTTGGGTCACCGCTGATCGCCACTTCTTTAACTCTTTTACCTCACTTCAGGGCCGTAGCCTGACCAAATTGCCAAGGGGGGCAGAACTTTGTCTTGCATTTAAAATTTAGAAAAGTGCTAATTTACATAAATTAGCATGCAATATACATACTATCTATTTTAGCATACGCAATTAAATATCATATGTAAGGTCAGAAAAAATAAAAAATGCTGGTCAATGGGTAACCTAACCCATCACATTTGGTAAGTAGGTCGATTTCATTTTTTCACAATGCTTGACAAGGATAAAACAAACCATATATAATGATAGCAAAATATTTCAGGTCAAGTTTAGATAGAACATATTAATCTCAATTCATGCTTGTATGCAACATCAGAGCCAAGTAAACCACTGTATAAGATATTATATGAAAATATAAAGAAATATCCTTAATTTTGAAAAAAATGCGAAGCCCGCATGAGGATATATTGCTCATCACCAGAAAAAAGTATATGGGTAGGTTGAACAGCTTTTTCATTTTTTTCTGGCCTAATGTCGTATCTTTCAAAGTAGTTGCCGAAAAGATGTCACATTCAAAGTAAAAAAAATGGATGGTGCTTTCTCAAATAAGTAACACAACAAAATAATCATTTTCTTTACCCAACTCCCAAAACTGTTATGGCCTCGTTTATGTCGGAACCCAAGGTGAACTCAGTGAATTCTCCTTGTCATTATCATTATAATGGATATTGCAGTTTGGATTTGTTTGGAAGGTACAGCTCTGTTTACAAATTCAGGGCCATTCTTTCCATAGCAAGTCGTCCCTTCAAAATGAATTGCGGAATAACGCTAGTGTCAGTGTGCAATGAGATAATTTTATCAAATAACATTTTAACCAAAGACAATGTCGAACACAATTATTGAAAGAAATATCTTCAAATAGTGGATCTTAAACTGCGTACCTAGTTTATAAAGACCAGGGGTGGCGGAGTTTTGTTGGCGATTAATAACAACATCCCTAGAGTACGCAAACGTGAACTTGAAGTAGAAGGCTTAGAAGCTGGGTAAAGCTACCTTTCCGTCGCTACAGTGTCTATGTATGTGTAGTTTATATTGCACCGGATGTCCCTCTTGAGACACTTAATTCTCTTGACAGTTCCATCAGTCGTGCTCTTACTGTAGCACATAAGAGTGATTTTGTTTATGTCTTTGGCGATTTCAATCTCCCTGATATTGCTTGGCGAGAATGTGAACGCAATATTTTTGAACCCGTTGACTGGAAAAGTCAAAAATCAGATAGTTTTATTGAAATTATAGCAGAAAATGCTCTTTTTCAGCACAATAACTATCCTACTCGCAATCAGAATACCCTCGATTTAATATGCTCTAATGATAGCGGTGTGACCGTCTGTGCGTGTGAGGGGGTGATACAGTCAGATCACGCAGCACTTGAATGCTTTTTGTCTTGTTGAGCAGATAAGGGAGTGAAATCAGCCGCCAGAGTAGTGTTTAATTATAGGAAAGCTGACTTTCAACATCTGAAAAATCAGCTGCAATATATACCTTGGAACATTTTAGATTCCCTTGATATTGAAGACTGTGTTAGTACATTCTATGACTTTTTATATGCAGCTATAAAAGACAGTGTACCTATGGTTAGAATCAGAACATAAATATCCACAATGGTTTACCCCAGAACTGATCTCACTACTTAAAGAGAAAACTAAAGCTCACATTCGTTTCAAGAAGTCGGACAAAGAGTTAGATTATAGAGAGTTTTCTAACCTGCGTTCTCAATTTAAAATTACCCAACGTAATGTCTATTCAAGTTATTTGAAGGACATTCAAAGCTTAATTTCTGTCAACACCAAAAGGTTCTGGTCACACGTGCGTTGTAAACAAAAGTCCTCAACATTTCCTTCTTCTCTATTTTATGGTGATAGTGAGTGTTCTAATTTGGGAGAAATCACTAACCTTTTCAGCAGATATTTTCAGAGTACATATGTTAGTGATACTGAAAATTCATCTCTTCCCTCTTGCCCGGTTTTCAAAGAAGATACACTAAGCAATATCAAATTTTCGCAAGAGGAAATTTTTGAGGCATTGAAGGCGGTTGATTGTAATAAGGCCTACGGGCATGATAAAATTCCAGGGACAATTTTGGTGCAATGTGCAGATGAGCTTAGTGTGCCATTGGGTATTATCTTTAATAAATCAATGGCAACAGGCACTTTCCCGGGTTATTTCAAAATAGCGAATGTTATTCCAGTATTTAAATCGGGGAACAGAAATGACGTGACTAATTATCGACCTGTTTCGCTCCTACCACTTTTTAGTAAGATTTTTGAAGGTCTAGTTTATAAAGTTATCTACAATCATGTGAAGTGCTGTATCAATCAATCACAACACGGTTTTCTCCCTGGTAAATCAACGGCAACAAATCTCATACCATACACCAGTTCAATTATTGATGTGTTCGAGTCTGGTGGTCAAGTTGACAGTGTATATACAGATTTCTCGAAAGCATTTGATTCTGTAAATCATGATTTACTTGCGCATAAAATGCAATTTTATGGTTTACATGGTTCCCTACTTACATGGATACGATCATACTTAGATGATAGAAAACAGAGAGTTGTTCTTGGGGGCAACGAATCATATGACATACATGTTCCATCTGGCGTGCCCCAAGGGTCACTTCTTGGCCCTCTTTTGTTTATTATGTATATCAATGACCTACCAACAGTCATCAAACATTCAACTATGTATTTATATGCAGATGACTCAAAATTTTGTAGGTCAATACAGTCTGATTACGATTGTAGACTTCTTCAATCTGATGCTAGTCTCGTTGCTAAATGGTGTAGATCATGGAAGCTCAATCTTAACATCGATAAATGTAATATTATAACTTTTTCAAGGAAAACTAAGTCTAAGGTGATTGATTATACATATAAACTTGATAAACAGCCAATCAAGAGAGTACAAGTAGTCAAAGATTTAGGAGTATACCTAACTCATAACCTTAGTTTTTCTCAACATATTAATCATATTATTAAAAGGTCATTTCAAATGCTTGGATTTATAAGGCGTATTTGCTCGAATTTCGACAACGTGCAAACCTTGAGAACGTTGTATATATCATATGTCAGAAGCAATTTAGAATACTGCTCAGTAGTCTGGTCCCCTCATCAGAACTACCTCAGTCAGAAAATTGAAAGGGTCCGAAAGAAATTCATTAAATATATGTGCGTTAAGCAGGGTTATGCGTATGAGTCAGATCGATACTCAGAATTATGCGGCGTTTTTAATTTGCCTCCATATCTCTTAGACGTAAATTTCTTGACCTGTGTTTTGTCTATAAATGTGTGAATTCTAGATTTATTTGCCCAAATATTCTTGATAAGTTTGATTTTTATGTTCCTCCAAGGTGTTTTAGATTTAGGGAAATTTTTAGGCTTCCCAACCACCGTATGGATCTGTCCAAACATGCATTTGTATCGCGCTCTATGAGGCTTTTAAATAGTCTGTATCCTTATGGCATTGACCTTTTTACGTCGTTTGCTGATTTTAAAAATGAATTGAAAGAATTAATATATACAGACGGGTAATTTTACTTAATTTTGTATTTCTTTATGTTTATTGTATTTTCCTCATTGTGTAAAGGTATTGTGTAATTGTTATTGTGATGTATGGTACACGTTTTGTTCAATCATTTATTGTATTTTATCAAGGTCGTCCTGTTATTGGGCTAAGCCTGTAGGATGATGAATGAATAAAATAAAAAAAAATAAAAATAAAAATATTTTTTCAGGGCCACCATATATTCCAAAAAGAGATCTGCCGTTTTATCAGTATGAAATGTTTCAATATAAGGAACAAGATGTAAATGAGATCGAGCGCATCTTCGGAGTCACTGCATGCAGCATAGCAGGCGACCTCACGTTGAACGACTTTTTCCGTCTTTTTTTTTTTTGAGTTTCACTCGCTGACATTATAATTGCGACTTGCTGTCTTCAAATGAAGGAGACTTTCAAGACTACTGTTACTCGCGGAAAATGCACAGTGCATGTGCGCACTTTGTTTGTACTTTCCCGCACAAAGAATTTTTAATTTGGTGCAAAAAGTTACAATTTTGAACTGGACACATTTTATTTCAAAGTTAAGCCAGCGTACAATAGCGATATAAGATACATATTAGCGAGGAGTCAGTGTACAGTCACTTTAGTGAACTATCCATTTAAATCGCGCATGCTAGGAATCGTCACGTAAATAACGATTTTAATAGCATTGCTATGTATTCAAAAAGTAGCTTTTTTTCTTTCTTTTTTTCCAAAATCTCAGGGGGGGGGGGCAGCTAATTACTGTTTATTTATGGTAATATAAGTACTGTTTATTTATGGTAATATAAGTACTGTTTTTTTCAATACACGTAGCTGGTATCCGCTATACCTGAAGATTGGAAAGGAATCCTTGCCAAACCTAATTTTGTGAAGATTTTTGTTTATGTACCTAAGTTTCGTAATAACAAATGCTTGTGTAGCATGAAAATCAATAGGGATATGTAAAGGTATTTTTTACAGATAGAAGATCCAGATTATATCCCCGTACATGTTATTCGGTATTGACACGATGTTATCGATCTTGTCTTTTCTTGGAAAAAATTATTTTTACTTTGCCATAAATCAACGATCGACGTTCAATTAAGAAACTTTCAATTTAGACTTGATTCTAAGATTTTACCATCAAATAAGCTGTTATTTTCTTGGGGTCTAATTGATTCACCTTTGTGTTCATTTTGTAAACGCAGTTAGTGATTGGTTCAAGTCTATTATGCATATCAATTTACCCATTAATGCTATGAATTGTATTCTCGGAGATCCAGACAAAGATGCTTTTCAGTAATTAAGCTATATATTAAGAATGCACACTTCAAATTGAACATTATTTGGTACATACTTCAAATATAACAAAGCACATGTCATGAAAAACTTGTTGATGTAGCTTTCAGTTTTAATGAGTCATTTGCATAAGAAATGATTTTTAGTAATTAGCTAATATATGAAGAGTGCAAGCTTCAAGTTCTATATAATTTGGTACATACATTTATGATACCAGGGTACAAGTGTCTCATAAAGCTTATTTATATATATAACTCTGAGTTTGAATGAGTCATTTGCATAATTAATGGTCTTTGGGAATTAGGCTATATCTTAAGAAAGCATACTTCAAATGAAATGTAATTTTGTACATAGTTAAAACATAAACAATTGCATATGTTCTGAAAAGCTTAGTGATGTAGCTTTTAGTTTTAATGAGTCATTTTGTATAATTAATAATTTTCAGTAATTAGGCTACATAGTACATCTTAATAATGCACACTTCAAATTCAATTAAATGTGGTACATGTACATACATTAAATATAACTAATCACATAAGTTCTGTTGCATTCCAACAATAATTGTGTGTAGGAACAAAAATCTAAAGACTTGGCCCATAAGGAAAGCATTCAGTTTAAATCTGGTATAATGTAACTTTTTAATGTTATCATGCACTAAGATATTCAAAGTGTACAGCTAATTATGACAAGGACAAATTGATATTATGTGCATCTACCAATGTATACTTTATTTCAGTCATAGTAGTGGGAAAGTATAATGTGATGGAAAGTAGAAAAACAGTGTATAAAAAATACAAAAATAAAACAGTAGCAGTAATGATATGAAAAAGTCACTCAAAGCTGTAAAATCTCTAATATTAAAATGGTGAGAGATGTACCCATTTCAAACATGTGCACTGTATAAGTTACAAATTCCAACATATGAATAGTTTGGCAGTTAGGATTCCTTCAAAATTTCTGTTTCACAGATCTGTTGCCTTTATTCTGATTTAACAAATGAAACGTTACTCGGCTTTATGATTCCATGTTTGACTTCTTTTTACTTCATCATTTTTAGACCTGTTCATGGCAACAGTGACCAAGGTAACCATTATACATCAGTTGAGCAGGGCACTCTTTTTATCACCTCCAATGGAGAATGGCAGAGACCTGTGTGACTGATGTAGGTCCCTAACAGCAGTGTCCTATGTGACTGAGCCTAACCAATTGATATTGAAGTATTTAGGGTTTTCTTTACAAATTGTTATGATATTATTGTGTGTTAATTGATCATATGATCATATTCAGAAGGGATGGTCTATTAAAATAGTTGCCCATTTTTTTGAAAGAATTCTAACCCTTTATCTCACACACACACTGAAGTGGTATGCATTTGAGAACTGACAACTATGCAATAACACCAACTGTTAGTTCCTTGTGTCCTGCTTTTGTGCATTTTTTTCAACAATCTTTAAAGGGGACCACAACTCCAGAAAATGAAGGCATTTATGTAAACGTTGGGTTGTAGAGAGTCATTTTATAATTTTACATCACTTACATTTTGCACGATTGCTGAGACATACAAAGTGGCAATTATTGGCCATCTATTATTTTGATGGCAGCCCTTATTAGTGGTCACGCATTGTTTCATGAGGTAGCCTCATAAAAATGGAATGGTTGAAACCTGCATAAAGAAAAAATACACTTTGAATATTTATGAGTTGCCTTGTTGCCTCATACATTTACACAATTTCCATGGATCGGCATTTGTTCTTTACTCATGAATATGCAGTGTCAACCATTTCATATTTATGAGGCTAGCCCCATGAAACAATGCACAGCCACTACTAATGGCTACCAATAAACAATACACGGCCAACAAGTTTCATTCTCTTTCTCAGCAATCGCACATAATTTAAGTGACGTAAAATAATTAAAATGACTCTCTACAATCCAAAGTTTATCTCATTTCCTGGAGTGACGTTCCCCTTCAAGTTCACATTACTTCAACAACAGTGGCACTTGTCAAGGTAGAGACATTTTAAATAAATACATCAAACTATTCTTGACATCTTGACATTCATCCTATGGGCAATTGGGTTGACAATATCACACTTACATTCACCACACTTCAAAATTAACTCAGTCGGAGTCAATGCATCTCTCTAATTCTAATAAAAGCAGAAATACACAATGGTCTTGGGCAAAATGTACACAAGTATGTCTGTTTCACATTTGTTGGGATGGTATCATAAACAGACCATAATGTGTATTAATAGCCCTTCCCCCTTTATTTTATTTGTAGATTAAATATTTTGATATTTTAGTGTAAAATGGATTTACCACCACATCCCAATTGTCTGTCAATCTACATACATTTCATGTCTTTGTACAACATCAGCATACAGGTAGAATGAATCCAAGTTTTGACTCTACTCATATGGTGTTCATTTTTCACATAGCATGTACAGATATATTAATATTTATTAAATGTAAGACTGGATGACAGGGGATGGGGGATACACAAAAAGTGTACTAATAAATCGTTGGCAGACAAAACTTAAATGATTGTAATCTCTCTTCTCCAAATGATATTAAAAAATCATCTACTATTTTTGGACAGCACAATTTAACTATTTGCCTTTGTAAGTTTACAAAAAGTAATGAAAATGGAAGCCATAAGACACCATGTGACTCCAAGTAGGAAACATGACTACCACATGATGTGAGTTAACCAATTGGAGAAGAGTAAACACTTTCAGTTGTCTGCACCTCAAAAAAGAAGAAATGGTCATATAGGAAGAATTTTATGACTTCTGTTCACAAACAGCAGTTTTTGTGCCATTTCTTCAATTTACAAAGGCACTGGTTAATACGTTGTTTAGTGGCTGTTATGCTGGAGAGAAACAATATCAAAAAACAAACAAAGTAAACATTTCCTGTACTGATTATTAAAGAATGTAATTTTGTGCTAGCAATTTACTTTTTGCTGAGGGACTGAAAGAAAGCTACTTTGCATGTAATTTATATTTAAA
Source organism: Glandiceps talaboti (assembly GCF_964340395.1). Taxonomy (NCBI): domain Eukaryota; kingdom Metazoa; phylum Hemichordata; class Enteropneusta; family Spengelidae; genus Glandiceps; species Glandiceps talaboti. The sequence continues at coordinate 679,424 of NC_135563.1, read as the reverse complement.
TGCATGGCACAAAAACGGTTGTCATTAATGAAGTTATATTTTTCATAAATACTTAATTATTAAAATACAATACCAACTATTTGCAAAAGGATTTTATCAAACCTGTAATTGGATGGTATAACTTGATGGTGGAAGATTTTCAATAATGATTTGATACTTGTCAAATTCAAATTATTATTGAAAACACACTTCTGTAATGATTCATTTTGCTGTAAAAATATTTTGTAGGATATGATTATGTGATTTTTATGAGACAAGGTTGAAAAAAGTTAGAGTCCTACCAATGCTAAAATTTACAAGCCTAACACAGCGGTCAAAGGTTAAGGTGAGGAGGTTAGGGTTAATTATTAGTAACTCCCAGCTGAAATTCAATATTGGGGAAATTCCTAGGAGGTACTGGTGAAGGAATGTATCCCATAGTCCCCTACATGCAGCCTTTAATGTAGTGTTATATTACACACACCTCTGAACTATGTGTATGCTCCCACATTAGCAACTAAAATGGCTGACCATACAACACACACAGAAAATAAAAAGTAAAAAAGAAGCTACACGGCGACTCGGGGTACAAAATTGCATAGATAATTAGGAAAGATTGTAAATGCTTTGTAAAAATATACATTGTATCTACATATAAATTAATTAGTGCCAGACTTGTATACCTTCTGAACTGTATGATTTAGCTAAAAGACACAAATCTGGAAATGAGTCTCTACACTATCTCAATGTTTACAATTACTACCAGGACATGACACTGAGGAACGCTGACACTGGGAAAACAGAACATGTCACATAAATTGTGAACATGATGTTCCTTCTTTCTATATTCCTCAACATTCTCCAGCATAGATATCACCGACAGACATCAGAGAAAAAACTTCTCGATGCCCATGTTATAAGAGACATATCTGTCAAATTGTAGCCAGTTCTGTATGATGTTGCGCAAACTGGTTTAAACCAGTCTTTCCTGGTTATGACTGGATATTCTGATCATTTGAGATCAGGTTTATAAGCTCTTAATGCTGTACTTATAGTTCCCTGATTGTTTACTTTGTTAAGTATTTTATCCTTAAAAGTTGATTCATAGTTACATTGATTTTTTTTTTTCAGTTTTAATTTTTTGTTTTGGTTCCTTCAAGTCATAGAAATTTATTTTGTTTTACAGAGGAAGGTTTTTCTTATAAAAAGTAGCTTTATATGTTATCATTACTGATTTTATAAACCAGTAAAGTTAAAGTCTTGAAGTTACATATCAAAATAATAATCTTGAAATAATTGTCTTCTGTTTATTCTCAGCTTGTTCAGACCCTTGCTCCACTCCATGACACTTTACCTGACGAGGGTCTGCTATTTCTTCCAGTCTTTTGACGAGAAATATCACTTGGTGTCGATGAGCCATTTTGGATACTATTGGATTTTTTCTACAATATATAAAGAACATTTAAGAATATATGAATTGAGACTTTAACAGTTTAACTGACTGAGTAAAATAGTGCCAATAGCGTTGTAGCACAACTGTACAGTTTGACAGCCTTAGTAAAATAGTGCCAATGGCGTTGTAGCACAACTGTACAGTTTGACAGACTGAGTAAAATAGTGCCAATGGCGTTGTAGCACAACTGTACAGTTTGACAGACTGAGTAAAATAGTGCCAATAGCGTTGTAGCACAACTGTACAGTTTGAAAGACTGAGTAAAATAGTGCCAATGGCGTTGTAGCACAACTGTACAGTTTGACAGACTGAGTAAAATAGTGCCAATGGCGTTGTAGCACAACTGTACAGTTTGACAGACTTAGTAAAATAGTGCCAATGGCGTTGTAGCACAACTGTACAGTTTGACAGACTGAGTAAAATAGTGCCAATGGCGTTGTAGCACAACTGTACAGTTTGACAGACTGAGTAAAATGACAAAAAATAATATCATTTGTTATGTGTATTTTGGGTGTCTATAAATAAATTTTTTCCAAATTCATCGTCTATAGAGAACTGGACAAAATCTAGAATTATACTTATATAAACTATCTGAGGGTATTTGAAGATTTATGTATCCAACAAATAGAAAAATAGCGCAAATATTGCGTTGTCGCACAACTTCATGTTCATAGTCGTTCATAATGCCTCCTAAAGGAAGTGGTAAAGCCGTTGATATGTAATTTTTTGAATATTTAAAGTTGTAACCAAAACAAAATTTTCATAACTAATTTCCATCATAATAATCCAGCCATCCTGTGTTGGAAGTGTACAAGACAAGTATAGCAACATCCTAATCAAACTTTAAAGTGATGTGTCTACAACGTTTTGTACTTCTTTATATATATTTTTAAATCAATTTGGAACCAAGTCATACCAATGTAACAGGTTTAACTTTCTTGGTTGTCTTATTGTAATATTTTAAACACAAGCTACATTCAGTTTATAATTATATGGGTAGGTGATGCAACAGCTGTCTTACAACATATTACATAATCAAGTCATAAACTAGACTGGCCATGCTACACACTTTACCACCATTCACTTAGTACTTTTTGAGATATAAGTTTTTGACCAAAATTCACATTTTTACACCTAAATTCCATATCACTGATGAGATCAATATGTGCTTAATATTTCTTCATCTATACATCCTTAGATGCATCCCCATCAAATTTCAGTCCAATCTGCTCAGTAGTTTTGGAAGTAAAGACTTTTGACCAAAAGGACACATTTTTAGCCCTAATTTGCATATTACTGATGGGATCATATCATGAACAATTCTTAGTATAAACACCATGAAGAATGTTTCACCCAAATTTCAGCCCAATCTGCCCAGTAGTTTTTAAGTTCTGGCTGTTGCTAAGGGCATTGTCATGGTTGCTAGGGCCAATTAGGTCAAAATGTTTTGAACAAAATCTGCAGAAACATCTCACCAAGTTTCAAACTCACTGACCAAGTACTTTTTGAGATATGTTTTTGACCAAAAATGAACATTTTTATACCTAATTTGCATATCACTCATGGAATCATTGTATGCTTAATACTTCTTCGTCCATACATACATCCCTAGATGCATTTCCATTAAGTTTCAGCCCAATCTGCTCAGTGGTTTTGGAATTAAAGATTGACCGAAAAGACACATTGTTAGCCATAATTTGCATATTACTGATGGGATCATATCATGAACAATTTTTAGTAAAAACACCCTGAAAGATGTTTCACCCAAATTTCAGCCCAATCTGCCCAGTAGTTTTTGAGTTTAAGTTTTTTGACCAAAAATCACATTTTTGACCCAAATCACGAACCAGTGGTAAGATCATTTTGATTTGAGGAATTTCCCAACTAGACACTCTAGGTAATGGACCCACAAAATATCATGGCAATTGGTTCAGCAGTTTTTGACTTTAAGTTGTTTACACACACACACACACACACACACACACACACACACACAATCCCTACAGCACTACTGAATCTCAGTTCAGTTGCGCTAAAAAACCATATGGTCCCATATTATTTTTTATCCCACAGAAGCTAAATTTCCTAATTTTACCTGTAAAGTGTTATTAGGCATGTTTGGCTGACAAAGGCCATGACTGACCTTTGACCTTGTTATGTATGGGGGGGGGGGGTCATAGTATAGCTGGCCTTGTTCTGTACTACACTGGCAAGTTTCATCTCAATCCTACAAAAACTAATTTGAACAAGTCTTCAAAGATGACACAGTCCCCTCCAGAAATACTTTACTTCTATGTGACTAAATGGAGACATGATTTAAAATAAAGTGGTGTCAACAAATAAATACCATGCAGTAAAAATTACATGAGCATCAAAAATAATGCTTGTGTGTAGTTCTTTTCTTTAATATTACTTGTACACATGATTTTAAAGAAACTGGCAAAATGTAAACGCTACAATGTGTCTGTGATAGGCAGGAATTGGCCTGATTTTGATAATTAACCCTGAAGGTCAAGGTCAAAGGTCACCAAAAATAGCTTGCATCTGATAATATGGGGGTAGGCACATATGTAGTGAAACAGTAATAGGGAAAACTTAATATGTTACACTCATTCATTGCGTAGAAATTACTGACTGGTTTGCTATTTGATCTTGAACATGAAGATTAAGGTCAAAGTTTGCCTCTATAAATATAGGTGTAGACACTCAAATAGTGTCTCTAGATATAACACTTTTAAAGTTTTATTAAGTGCTTGAGCAATTTTCTATTTGACCTTGATGGCGTTCAAGGTCAAGGTGTAAAAAGATGATATATCTTTGATAATATGGAGTAGGTAGACACTTAAATGGCATCTGTGTGTATTCAACTTCTTGAAAGAACAATTTCAGCCATTTGACTGTGAAAATGTCTGTCAAGGAAAAATGTAAACAAGCACAAGTTTCTGAAATTTCTATCCAAAATTTCCTCTGTATTGTTAATGTTGTCGTTGGACTGATACTTGTTACAAACCTAAGGTCAAAGTCTCATTTGAAAGCTTACCATTGATAATGTGGGAGGAGACTCTTAAATGGTTTCTGTATATTTCTCAACCATAAAGTCAAGGTCGCAAACTTAAGTGATGTGCATATTTACCCTGTAGTGTTGATATTTGTGCAAGGATTGGTTGAAATACAGTCATGGGTGTCAGAGATGTGGCTGTGTTGATATTTGTGCAAGGATTGGTTGAAATACAGTCATGGGTGTCAGAGATGTGGCTGACCATGAATGGACATATACACAGAAAGATATTCAGGCTGTGCTAAGATGTGGCTGACCATGAATGGACATATACACAGAAAGATATTCAGGCTGTGCTAAGATGTGGCTGACCATGAATGGACATATACACAGAAAGACATTCAGGCTGTGCTGTTGGTGGCTAAGTACTATGATGTGTGAAGCATAAAGTCATAGATATCGTCACATATCGACAATATCTATACTCCTGAGGGACATTACCTTTCTAAGTCCTTTAGATCCTGACACATGAATTTCTTCAACGAAGTTAGATGGTACTAGACCCTTTTTACCACGCAGCTGTGAAAAAGAAATAAAAATAACACCAATGGCATTGTCGCACAACTGTATGGTTTATGTATCAATTATTATAACTTTAATTTAAAATAAAAGCACCAATGGTGTTGTAGCACAACTGTTGACAGTACACTTTAATTTTCCGTAATGATTATGTGGTCTTGATGCTACACATACTTGCAAACATTCTTTGAAGATTTATTCCTATCCATGGTGTTATATCTGCTATATACACCATCATTTAATGTTACTATGGGCATGTCTTGTTGCTAGGCATATCTACATACAATTTTGCAATACTCATTCACTTATCTTCCCGTCACTGGTGTTATTTTGGCATTATATGTCATTGTTTACCTGTTGCTATGGGCGTGGTCCTGTTGCTTAGGGCATTTACATATTTTCAAATAATGTTTATTCAATTGCCTACCCATCTCTGTTGTTAGAATTGTAAAAAACCTATCATGTGACTGTTGCTAAGGGCATGGTCATGGTTGCTAGGGCCAATTACATAAGTATGACACACTCACGATTTGCAGACTAACAGTATCACTTTCAGAATCATAACAACATTTAAAATCAAGTAGTTTGAGAGGTAAAGCTCAATACCAAATTCACTTGCATCATCTACACGCCAGACAGACAGACAGGCATTTTACCTTGAACCAACCTGTATTTTTGTAAAGTTAGGGAGACAATGTTTCAAAGCAGCCTTGAGGAGAGATCCACACACACTTGTTACATTATGTTAAGTACCCCATAAAAGGTTTAATGAGATCAACAAAAACAGTAATTTCTGTACACTTCTATCGCCTAAATATTCCTACAGACATTTCACCAAAACAATCATGTATTTTTAGCCCTAATTTGCATATCACTAATGGAATTATCTTGTAATCGATATTACTTGCTCTGTACACCCCAAGAAACAGCCAAATCAACCAAGTACTTTCGGAATAATAGACTTTTGACCAAAAAACACATTTTTAGCCCTAATTTGCATATCACTGATGGGATCATCGTGTCATGAACAATTTTTAAACTAAACACCCCTAAAAACATTCCCACCAAATTTCAGGCCAATCTGCTCAGTAGTTTGGGAGTTTATTAATTTTTTTTTACCAAAAATCACAGTTTTTGACCCAAATCACACACCGTTGATATGATCATTTTGATTTGAACAATTTCCCACCTAGACACCCAAGGTAATATACCCATCAAATACCATGGCAATTGGTCCAGTGGTTTTTGACTTTAAGTTGTTTACACAGTGAGAGAGAGAGAGAGAGAGAGAGAGAGAGAGAGAGAGAGAGAGAGAGAGAGAGAGAGAGAGAGAGAGAGAGAGAGAGAGAGAGAGAGAGACAGAGAGAGAGAGAGAGAGAGAGAGAGAGAGAGAGAGAGAGAGAGAGAGAGAGAGAGAGAGAGAGAGAGAGAGAGAGAGAGAGAGAGTTAACGATGCCTATAGCACTACTGACCCTTATCAGTTCAGTTGTGCTAAAAAAGCAAGTCTTCTTAGAAGACACATTAGCGATCATGTCAAACATGTGACATCTCATCAGTAATTAATTTCTGGATTTACACTTGTACAAGTTTCATGTTATACCCCAATGTGGCCCAGCTTAGAATCTTCACATGGGTGTATTTTGGCAACATCCTCCCCACAATTTTATTCAAATCAATTATTGTGATGGTCCTAGAAAAGTTGCCACTACGATTGAACGATTGACTCATCACATACCCACATCATTAACTTTCGTTGACAAGATCACATGCCATACGTAATCTAGTGCAGTGTTGTTTACATTTGTGTACTATGAATCTCATTGTGTCTAAACAGCAAACCCAAAATCCTCAAAGCTATGTCGGATGTTTTAAAACCGAGAGTTGCAGGTACAAGTAAATGAGGTAATGTCTATAATGAGTGTAATGTCTTGCTTGGGCTGTATGCTTATCATTCATGTCGTAAGAAAGTGGTTGATGTGTGAGTTCATCATTGACAACTACTATCATTTATACGAAAACGAAATGAACTCTCACTCCCTACTCCCATAATGAAGGAATTACATTTGTTGTGTGTTAGTTTTAAAATGACACAGCTCCTTACAGTTCTTGTTATTAAAACCATATTATAATACTCTACTTCTTCCAAAAGCTAGACATCTCTTATAGGTGTTTCATATGCTTCAACTGAGATAGAGATAAATGCCAGCTATTTTCCATTAGACTAAGATCATTGTCAATTATTTTCCATGGAAAATTCACAATTGCATAGACAGTAGTTTAATCTAACAGTATCTTTCTTACCTTTCCATGGAAAAATCCATCGGATCTCATAGATCCATAGACAGTAATGATATCACCTTCTTTGAATACCAGTTCAAATGCTGGATAATCATTGGGAGAATGCTCAGCTGGGTTGTAACTATATATGGCTATAAACTGTTCATTTAAGAAATAAAACAAGTAAATTAAAAGTCTAAGAGTAACTTCATCAACAAACAGACTTTGTAACAACAAGATTTTAACAAATTCTATAAAACTTGTCTGATGTACAAGAGTGTAATCCAATTAGGTGCTAAATGATTGGTTGACCTATTGGGTGTTGAATAGTTGGTTGACCTATTAGGTGCTAAATGATTGGTTGACCTATTCGATGTTGAATAGTTGGTTGACCTATTCGATGTTGAATAGATGGTTGCCCTATTGGGTGTTGAATGATTCTTGCCCTATTAGGCATTGAATGATTGGTTGCCCTATTGGGTGTTGAATAGATGGTTGCCCTATTAGGCATTGAATGGTTGGTTGCCCTATTGGGTGTTGAATGATTCTTGCCCTATTAGGCATTGAATGATTGGTTGCCCTATTGGGTGTTGAATAGATGGTTGCCCTATTAGGCATTGAATGATTGGTTGCCCTATTGGGTGTTGAATAGATGGTTGCCCTATTAGGCATTGAATGGTTGGTTGCCCGATTAGGTGTTGAATAGATGGTTGCCCTATTAGGCATTGAATGGTTGGTTGCCCTATTGGGTGTTGAATGATTCTTGCCCTATTAGGCATTGAATGATTGGTTGCCCTATTGGGTGTTGAATAGATGGTTGCCCTATTAGGCATTGAATGATTGGTTGCCCTATTGGGTGTTGAATAGATGGTTGCCCTATTAGGCATTGAATGATTGGTTGCCCTATTGGATGTTGAATAGATGGTTGCCCTATTAGGCATTGAATGGTTGGTTGCCCGATTAGGTGTTGAATCATTAGTTGCCCTATTAGGTATTGGACGATTGGTTGCCCTATTAGGACTACTAAAACATAGCCAAGTCTATCAAAACCTAGCTAAGACTAGTAAAACCTAGCCAAGACTACTAAAACCTAGGTGAGACTATTAAAACCTAGCCAAGACTACTAAAACCTAGCCAAGACTACTAAAACCTAGCCAAGACTACTAAAACCTAGCTAAGACTACTAAAACCTAGCCAAGACTACTAAAACCTAGGTAAGACTACTAAAACCTAGCCAAGACTACTAAAACCTAGGTAAGACTACTAAAACCTAGCCAAGACTACTAAAACCTAGGTAAGACTACTAAAACCTAGCCAAGACTACTAAAACCTAGCCAAGACTACTAAAACCTAGCTAAGACTACTAAAACCTAGCTAAGACTACTAAAACCTAGCTAAGACTACTAAAACTTAGCTAAGACTACTAAAACCTAGCTATGACTACTAAAACCTAGCCAAGACTACTAAAACATAGCCAAGACTACTAAAACCTAGCTAAGACTACTAAAACCTAGCTAAGACTACTAAAACCTAGCCAAGACTACTAAAACCTAGCTAAGACTACTAAAACCTAGCCAAGACTACTAAAACCTAGCCAAGACAACTAAAACCTAGCTAAGACTACTAAAACCTAGCCAAGACTACTAAAACATAGCCAAGACTACTAAAATCTAGCCAAGACTATTAAAACCTAGCCAAGACTACTAAAACCTAGCCAAGACTACTAAAACCTAGCTAAGACTACTAAAACCTAGCTAAGACTACTAAAACCTAGCCAAGACTACTAAAACCTAGCCAAGACTACTAAAACATAGCCAAGACTACTAAAACCTAGCCAAGACTACTAAAACATAGCCAAGATTACTAAAACCTAGGTAAGACTACTAAATCCTAGCCAAGACTACTAAATCCTAGCCAGGACTACTAAAACCTAGCCAAGACTACTAAATCCTAGCCAAGACTACTAAAACCTAGCCAAGACTACTAAAACCTAGCCAAGACAACTAAAACCTAGCCAAGACTACTAAAACCTAGCCAGGACTACTAAAACCTAGCCAAGACTACTAAAACATAGCCAAGACTACTAAAACCTAGGTGAGACTACTAAAACCTAGCCAAGACTACTAAAACCTAGCCAGGACTACTAAAACCTAGCCAAGACTACTAAATCCTAGCCAAGACTACTAAAACATAGCCAAGACTACTAAAACCTAGCCAAGACTACTAAAACCTAGCCAGGACTACTAAAACCTAGCCAAGACTACTAAATCCTAGCCAAGACTACTAAAACCTAGCCAAGACTACTAAAACTTAGCCAAGACTACTGAAATCTAGCCAAGACTGCTAAAACCTAGCCAAGACTACTAAAACCTAGCCAAGACTATTAAAACTTAGCTAAGACTACCAAAACCTAGCTAAGACTACTAAAACCTAGCTAAGACTACTAAATCCTAGCCAAGACTAATAAAACCTAGGTGAGACTACTAAAACCTAGCTAAGACTACTAAAACCTAGCCAAGACTACTAAAACCTAGCCAAGACTAATAAAACCTAGGTGAGACTACTAAAACCTAGCCAAGACTACTAAAACCTAGCCAAGACTACTAAAACTTAGCCAAGACTACTAAAACCTAGCGAAGACAACTAAAACCTAGCCAAGACTACCAAAACCTAGCCAAGACTACCAAAACCTAGCCAAGACTACCAAAACCTAGCCAAGACTACCAAAACCTAGCCAAGACTACTAAAACATAGCCAAGAATACTAAAACCTAGCTAAGACTACTAAAACCTAGCCAAGACAACTAAAACCTAGCCAAGACTACCAAAACCTAGCCAAGACTACCAAAACCTAGCCAAGACTACCAAAACCTAGCCAAGACTACTAAAACATAGCCAAGAATACTAAAACCTAGCTAAGACTACTAAAACCTAGCCAAGACAACTAAAACCTAGCCAAGACTACTAAAACCTAGCCAAGACTACCAAAACCTAGCCAAGACTACTAAAACATAGCCAAGACTACTAAATCCTAGCCAAGACTACTAAAACCTAGCCAAGACTACTAAAACCTAGCTAAGACTACTAAAACATAGCTAAGACTACTAAAACCTAGCCAAGACTACTAAAACATAGCCAAGACTACTAAAACCTAGCCAAGACTACTAAAACCTAGCTAAGACTACTAAAACATAGCCAGGACTACTAAAACCTAGCCAAGACTACTAAAACCTAGCTAAGACTACTAAAACCTAGCCAAGACTACTAAAACCTAGCCAAGACTACTAAAACCTAGCTAAGACTACTAAAACCTAGCTAAGACTACTAAAACTTAGCTAAGACTACTAAAACATAGCCAGGACTACTAAAACCTAGCCAAGACTACTAAAACATAGCCAAGACTACTAAAACCTAGCCAAGACTACTAAAACCTAGCCAGGACTACTAAAACCTAGCTATGACTACTAAAACCTAGCCAAGACTACTAAAACCTAGCCAAGACTACTAAAACATAGCTAAGACTACTAAAACATAGCCAAGACTACTAAAACCTAGCCAAGACTACTAAAACATAGCCAAGACTACTAAAACATAGCCAAGACTACTAAATCCTAGCCAGGACTACTAAATCCTAGCCAAGACTAGTAAAACCTAGCTAAGACTACTAAAACATAGCTAAGACTACTAAAACCTAGGTGAGACTACTAAAACCTAGCTAAGACTACTAAAACCTAGCCAGGACTATTAAAACCTAGCTAAGACTACTAAATCCTAGCCAAGACTACTAAAACCTAGCTAAGACTACTAAAACCTAGCCAAGACTACTAAAACCTAGCCAAGACTACTAAAACCTAGCCAGGACTATTAAAACCTAGCCAAGACTACTAAAACCTAGCTAAGACTACTAAAACCTAGCCAGGACTACTAAAACCTAGCTAAGACTACTAAAACCTAGCCAAGACTACTAAAACCTAGCTAAGACTACTAAAACCTAGCCAAGACTACTAAAACCTAGCCAAGACTACTAAAACCTAGGTGAGACTACTAAAACCTAGCTAAGACTACTAAAACCTAGCTAAGACTACTAAAACCTAGCTAAGACTACTAAAACCAAGCTAAGACTACTAAAACCTAGCCAAGACTACTAAAACCTAGCCAAGACTACTAAAACTTAGCTAAGACTACTAAAATCTAACTAAGACTAGTAAAACCTAGCTAAGACTACTAAAACCTAGCCAAGACTACTAAAACCTAGGTAAGACTACTAAAACCTAGCCAAGACTACTAAAACCTAGGTGAGACTACTAAAACCTAGCTAAGACTAGTAAAACCTAGCTAAGACTACTAAAACCTAGCCAAGACTACTAAAACCTAGGTGAGACTACTAAAACCTAGGTGAGACTACTAAAACCTAGCTAAGACTACTAAAACCTAGCCAAGACTACTAAAACCTAGGTGAGACTACTAAAACCTAGCCAAGACTACTAAAACGTAGCCAAGACTACCAAAACGTAGCCAAGACTACTAAAACCTAGCCAAGACAACTAAAACCGAGCTAAGACTACCAAAACGTAGCCAAGACTACCAAAACCTAGCCAAGACTACCAAAATCTAACTAAGACTAGTAAAACCTAGCTAAGACTACTAAAACCTAGCCAAGACTACCAAAACCTAGCCAAGACTACCAAAACCTAGCTAAGACTACTAAAACCTAGCCAAGACTACCAAAACCTAGCCAAGACTACCAAAACCTAGCCAAGACTACTAAAACCTAGCCAAAACTACTAAAACCTAGCCAAGACTACCAAAACCTAGCCAAGACTACCAAAACCTAGCTAAGACTACTAAAACCTAGCTAGACTACCAAAACCTAGCCAAGACTACCAAAACCTAGCCAAGACTACCAAAACCTAGCCAAGACTACTAAAACATAGCCAAGACTACTAAAACGTAGCCAAGACTACCAAAACGTAGCCAAGACTACTAAAACCTAGCCAAGACAACTAAAACCGAGCTAAGACTACCAAAACCTAGCCAAGACTACCAAAACCTAGCCAAGACTACTAAACTTAGCTAAGACTACTAAAATCTAACGAAGTCTAGTAAAACCTATCTAAGACTACTAAACTTAGGTTGGACTACTAAAACCTAGGCAGGACTACTAAAACTAATGAATCTACTGAGCATATTTAACTTACAGTTCTTTTCCTTGGTTCAGTTACGTCACTGAGAATAGAGGAGACTTCAGTATCAGCTGCAGAGTCACTTAACATAGATTCTGACAGTGTTGGAGATGACACAGATCCAGGGAAATAAGCTTCTGCTCTATGTGATGTTTGACCTGTGACTGTCACCGTCTCAATACTGAATGTCATTGGACTTCGTACATGGATGTTTTCAATCAAAGCCTATAAAGTAAGGAAGAACTTTATTCATAAGTTGTGAGATTTTGTGATCATGAAAAATACATAATAAATGGTAATTATATTGTGAATTAATAAGGGATGAACAATGAGGACTTGTTGTAAGATTGTTATTACCCCATCATGCATGACTAACATCGTCTGAGTCTTCAGTTTACTATATAGTTAGAATTGCAATCAATTTAGTCAGGCTTAGAACTATTAACATAAAGTAAAATGCCACTCCAGGAAATGAAGTCATTTTCAAAAACAATGGGTTCTGCGACAGTAGGCCAGTATTAGTGTATTTGTAGTTACCCCAACACACCTATAGGAATCCTTTAGTATTCCTAAAAGACATCCTATAGGAATCCTTTAGCATTCTTAAAAGATATCCTATAAGAATACTTTAGTATTCCTAAAAGAATTCATTAGGAACTCCTAAAAGACATCCTATAGGAATCATTTAGTATTCCTAAAAGACATCCTATGGGAATCATTTAGTATTCCTAAAAGACATCCTATAGGAATCATTAAGTATTCCTAAAAGACATCCTATGGGAATCCTTTAGTATTCCTAAAAGACATCCTATAGGAATCCTTTAGTATTCCTAAAAGACATCCTATGGGAATCCTTAAGTATTCCTAAAAGACATCCTATAGGAATCCTTAAGTATTCCTAAAAGACATCCTATAGGAATCCTTTAGTATTCCTAAAAGACATCCTATAGGAATCATTAAGTATTCCTAAAAGACATCCTATGGGAATCATTAAGTATTCCTAAAAGACATCCTATGGGAATCATTTAGTATTCCTAAAAGACATCCTATAGGAATCCTTTAGTATTCCTAAAAGACATCCTATAGGAATCATTAAGTATTCCTAAAAGACATCCTATGGGAATCCTTTAGTATTCCTAAAAGACATCCTATAGGAATCCTTTAGTATTCCTAAAAGACATCCTATGGGAATCCTTAAGTATTCCTAAAAGACATCCTATAGGAATCCTTTAGTATTCCTAAAAGACATCCTATGGGAATCCTTAAGTATTCCTAAAAGACATCCTATAGGAATCCTTTAGTATTCCTAAAAGACATCCTATAGGAATCCTTTAGTATTCCTAAAAGACATCCTATAGGAATCCTTTAGTATTCCTAAAAGACATTCTATAGGAATCCTTTAGTATTCCTAAAAGATATCATATAGGAATCCTTAAGTATTCCTAAAAGACATCCTATGGGAATCCTTTAGTATTCCTAAAAGACATCCTATGGGAATTCTTTAGTATTCCTAAAAGACATCCTATAGGAATTCTTTAGTATTCCTAAAAGACATCCTATAGGAATTCTTTAGTATTCCTAAAAGACATCCTATAGGAATCCTTTAGTATTCCTAAAAGACATCCTATGGGAATCCTTTAGTATTCCTAAAAGACATTCTATAGGAATCCTTTAGTATTCCTAAAAGACATCCTATAGGAATCCTTAAATATTCCTAAAAGACATCCTATGGGAATCCTTTAGTATTCCTAAAAGACATTCTATAGGAATCCTTTAGTATTCCTAAAAGACATCCTATGGGAATCCTTTAGTATTCCTAAAAGACATCCTATAGGAATCCTTTAGTATTCCTAAAAGACATCCTATGGGAATCCTTAAATATTCCTAAAAGACATCCTATAGGAATCCTTTAGTATTCCTAAAAGACATCCTATGGGAATCCTTTAGTATTCCTAAAAGACATCCTATGGGAATCCTTTAGTATTCCTAAAAGACATCCTATGGGAATCCTTTAGTATTCCTAAAAGACATCCTATGGGAATCCTTAAGTATTCCTAAAAGATGTCAAATATCCTAAAAGAAAGTTGCCAAAATCTTATAAGATATTCCTTATAGGAATATTTTAAGAATCCTATAGGATTCCTATAAGACATTTTCCTATATGATCCTTTAGGATATTTTTGTAAGGGATACTGTTACTTGCTGTGAATGCAATGATACTAGATAACCGGTGAGTTTATAGTGCCTTTACTGGCTGTGAAAGCAATGATAGTTGATACTACGGTTGATGGTCAACATATAAAGAAGATTAGAATTACCTTTGTGAGATGTGCACTGTTTACAAGTTGTTTTTGTCTGTTGTTGAGGTAAATTTTATAGCCAGCTACTTGGGCACCATTACTCTTTGCCATTTCATCCATAGCCGGAGGAATCCAGGCTAGTAAAATACTACGACTGGTTACAATTCTCGAGATGCGGAAATCAGTTGGTGGTTGAGGAGGACCTTTGTGTACAAACAGTGTGTACAATAATGGATCAGGATTATTTTATCTAGTAGTTTACATTTACAGTGTAAACGACTGAGTAAAACTGCATGGTGACATAGTACAGTGTAAATGACAGTTAAACTATGTATAGTGTAGTAGAGTGTAAATGACTAAGTCAAATTGCATGGTGACATAGTACACTGTAAACAATGGTAAAAATATACATAGTGTAGTACAGTGTAAAGACTGAGTAAAACTATATGTGGTGACTTAGTACAGTGTAAATGACAGTTAAACTATCGTATGCATAGTGTTGTACAGTGTAAATGAGTAAAACTGCATGGTGACACAGTACAGTGTTAATGACAGTAAAACTATGCATGATGTAGTATAGTGTAAATGACCGGATGAAACTGCATGGTGACATAGTACAGTGTAAATGACTAAGTCAAATTACATGGTGACATAGTACAGTGTAAATGACTGAGTATAACTGCATGGTGCAGTACAGTGTAAATGACTGAGTAAAACTGCATGGTGCAGTAAAGTGTAAATGACTGAGTCAAATTGCATGGTGACATAGTACACTGTAAACAATGGTAAAAATATGCATAGTGTAGTACAGTGTAAAGACTGAGTAAAACTATATGTGGTGACTTAGTACAGTGTAAATGACAGTTAAACTATCGTATGCATAGTGTTGTACAGTGTAAATGAGTAAAACTGCATGGTGACACAGTACAGTGTTAATGACAGTAAAACTATGCATGATGTAGTATAGTGTAAATGACCGGATGAAACTGCATGGTGACATAGTACAGTGTAAATGACTAAGTCAAATTACATGGTGACATAGTAGTGTAAATGACTAAGTCAAATTACATGGTGACATAGTACAGTGTAAATGACTAAGTCAAATTACATGGTGACATAGTACAGTGTAAATGACTAAGTCGAATTACATGGTGACATAGTACAGTGTAAATGACTAAGTCAAATTGCATGGTGACATAGTACAGTGTAAATGACTGAGTAAAACTGCATGGTGCAGAACAGTGTAAATGACTTGAGTAAAACTGCATGGTGCAGTACGGTGTAAATGACTGAGTAAAACTGCATGGTGCAGTAAAGTGTAAATGACTGAGTCAAATTGCATGGTGACATAGTACAGTGTAAATGACTGAGTAAAACTGCATGGTGCAGTACAGTGTAAATAACTGAGTAAAGCTGCATGGTGCAGTACAGTGTAAATGACTGAGTAAAACTGCATGGTGCAGTACAGTGTAAATGACTGAGTAAAACTGCATGGTGCAGTACAGTGTAAATGACTTGAGTAAAAGTGCATGGTGCAGTACAGTGTAAATGACTGAGTATAACTGCATGGTGCAGTACAGTGTAAATGACTGAGTAAAACTGCATGGTGCAGTACAGTGTAAATGACTGAGTAAAACTGCATGGTGCAGTACAGTGTAAATGACTGAGTAAAACTGCATGGTGCAGTACAGTGTAAATGACTGAGTAAAACTGCATGGTGCAGTACAGTGTAAATGACTGAGTAAAACTGCATGGTGCAGTACAGTGTAAATAACTGAGTAAAACTGCATGGTGCAGTACAGTGTAAATGACTGAGTAAAATTGCATGGTGCAGTACAGTGTAAATGACTTGAGTAAAACTGCATGGTGCAGTACAGTGTAAATGACTGAGTATAACTGCATGGTGCAGTACAGTGTAAATGACTAAGTCAAATTGCATGGTGACATAGTACAGTGTAAATGACTGAGTAAAACTGCATGGTGCAGTACAGTGTAAATAACTGAATAAAACTGCATGGTGCAGTACAGTGTAAATGACTGAGTAAAACTGCATGGTGCAGTACAGTGTAAATGACGGAGTAAAACTGCATGGTGCAGTACAGTGTAAATGACGGAGTAAAACTGCATGGTGCAGTACAGTGTAAATAACTGAGTAAAACTACATGGTGCAGTACAGTGTAAATAACTGAGTAAAACTGCATGGTGCAGTACAGTGTAAATGACGGAGTAAAACTGCATGGTGCAGTACAATGTAAATGACGGAGTAAAACTACATGGTGCAGTACAGTGTAAATGACGGAGTAAAACTGCATGGTGCAGTACAATGTAAATGACGGAGTAAAACTGCATGGTGCAGTACAGTGTAAATGACGGAGTAAAACTACATGGTGCAGTACAGTGTAAATGACGGAGTAAAACTGCATGGTGCAGTACAGTGTAAATGACGGAGTAAAACTGCATGGTGCAGTACAGTGTAAATGACTGAGTCAAATTACATGGTAACATAGTACAATGTAAATGACTGAGTAAATCTGCATGGTGCAATACAGTGTAAATGATTGGAAAACCTCCAATCACAACTAAAAATTCTAATAACAAACAAAAGTAGTTTTGAGCTTTTTGCAAGCTGTGTCCATTAAAAGCAAACCAACATGTAAAATGTCAGTACGCAGGGTAAATCTTAATGGTTGTCACATGAAATTACATGTATTACAATCATTTTGAGCTTTCCTGTCTGTGATACAATTTGGTAGTTCTAAAAAGTCTACCAACATATTCTGCAGGATGAAAGGCACTATCAAGCAACTATAAGTATTGAGGGATATTAACATAGTAGATTTTAATAACTACCTTCTAGTTGAAGACTTGATGGTGGTAGCATTGCCAGTGGATGCATTCCACTATTGGCAGGAGACACAGTACTGCTAGTACTTCCTACAGAATAACTTGCCATGTCTGGTGTATCAACACTTCTT
Source organism: Glandiceps talaboti (assembly GCF_964340395.1). NCBI lineage: Eukaryota > Metazoa > Hemichordata > Enteropneusta > Spengelidae > Glandiceps > Glandiceps talaboti. The sequence continues at coordinate 661,681 of NC_135563.1, read as the reverse complement.
TGATATGCTGGAAGAACTCCCCAGTTCTGTAACAATGGAAGAGTGCCATTTGATAACCTGGCAACTCCTGATGGAAAGGTACCATAATGCACTGGTGATATGCTAGAAAGGCTTCCTGGAGTCAACCTAGAGGGTGATGCACCAGGAAATGTCAATGGTGAAGGTGGGAAGCTTGGTGTAGATGAAGATGTAAGTGGAAGCCCGTTGGGATAAGGTGAGGGTATATTGTTCAGCTGTTCTTCTGCAAGGAGTGGGGATGGTTCATAATTAAGTAATTTGTGTTCAGGTCTGCATTCTTGTAGAACATCATGCATGCGTAGGATCTCTTCTGGACTCTGACTTAAATGAGGAATATCCTGAAATATCAAATTTAAAGACACACAATTTAGAATTTTAATATTCAGAACTGCAATGTGTCTATAAACCAAATATTAGTGTCTGGAAATATCAGCACCCTTTTTAGCAAAATTAAATTTTTCATACACTAGTCATGTTAATACAATAATGTTGAAGTTTCTACCAATAATGTTAATTGTTAATTGTGACAATAATGTTAATTGTTAATTGTGACAATAATGTTAATTGTACTAACTGCACCTTATAATACCTTGTACCATTCTGCAATAACATTGCAGTTTCTACCAATAATGTTAATTGTTAATTGTGACAATAATGTTAATTGTACTAACTGCACCTTATAAAACCTTGTACCATTCTGTGATAATGTTTAAGTTTAATTGATAATTAAAGGATGACATGCTCAATTAATGGATTTAATAGGAATAGATAACAGATATCTGTCCAAATACAGGCCTGTTAAACTGGCAAGGACATATACAATGCACTATAATGAAGTATAAAGAACCTGACAAGTATTTGAAGTTTTTCCCTCCAGTATGTAGTAGTTATTGTTGAGTGTCGCTGTATGTCAATCCTCCAGTATGTAGTGGTTATTGTTGAGTGTCACTATGTCACCCTCCAGTATGTAGTAGTTATTGTTGAGTGTCACTGTATGTCAATCCTCCAGTATGTAGTAGTTATTGTTGAGTGTCACTGTATGTCAATCCTCCAGTATGTAGTAGTTATTGTTGAGTGTCACTATGTCAATCCTCCAGTATGTAGTGGTTATTGTTGAGTGTCACTATGTCAATCCTCCAGTATGTAGTGGTTATTGTTGAGTGTCACTGTATGTCAATCCTCCAGTATGTAGTGGTTATTGTTGAGTGTCACTATGTCAATCCTCCAGTATGTAGTGGTTATTGTTGAGTGTCACTGTATGTCAATCCTCCAGTATGCAGTGGTTATTGTTGAGTGTCACTATGTCACCCTCCTGTATGTAGTGGTTATTGTTGAGTGTCACTATGTCAATCCTCCAGTATGTAGTGGTTATTGTTGAGTGTCACTGTATGTCAACCCTCTAGTATGTAGTGGTTATTGTTGAGTGTCACTATGTCACCCTCCAGTATGTAGTGGTTATTGTTGAGTGTCACTATGTCACCCTCCAGTATGTAGTGGTTATTGTTGAGTGTCACTGTATGTCACCCTCCAGTATGTAGTGGTTATTGTTGAGTGTCACTATGTCACCCTCCAGTATGTAGTGGTTATTGTTGAGTGTCACTATGTCAACCCTCTAGTATGTAGTGGTTATTGTTGAGTGTCACTATGTCACCCTCCAGTATGTAGTGGTTATTGTTGAGTGTCACTATGTCACCCTCCAGTATGTAGTAGTTATTGTTGAGTGTCACTATGTCAATCCTCCAGTATGTAGTGGTTATTGTTGAGTGTCACTGTATGTCAATCCTCCAGTATGTAGTGGTTATTGTTGAGTGTCACTATGTCAATCCTCTAGTATGTAGTAGTTATTGTTGAGTGTCACTATGTCAATCCTCCAGTATGTAGTGGTTATTGTTGAGTGTCACTATGTCAATCCTCCAGTATGTAGTAGTTATTGTTGAGTGTCACTATGTCACCCTCCAGTATGTAGTGGTTATTGTTGAGTGTCACTGTATGTCACCCTCCAGTATGTAGTGGTTATTGTTGAGTGTCACTATGTCACCCTCCAGTATGTAGTGGTTATTGTTGAGTGTCACTATGTCAACCCTCTAGTATGTAGTGGTTATTGTTGAGTGTCACTATGTCATCCACCAGTATGTAGTGGTTATTGTTGAGTGTCACTATGTCACCCTCCAGTATGTAGTGGTTATTGTTGAGTGTCACTATGTCAATCCTCCAGTATGTAGTGGTTATTGTTGAGTGTCACTGTATGTCAATCCTCCAGTATGTAGTGGTTATTGTTGAGTGTCACTGTATGTCAATCCTCTAGTATGTAGTGGTTATTGTTGAGTGTCACTGTATGTCAATCCTCCAGTATGTAGTGGTTATAGTTGAGTGTCACTATGTCAACCCTCTAGTATGTAGTGGTTATTGTTGAGTGTCACTGTATGTCACCCTCCAGTATGTAGTGGTTATTGTTGAGTGTCACTATGTCAATCCTCCAGTATGCAGTGGTTATTGTTGAGTGTCACTGTATGTCAATCCTCCAGTATGTAGTGGTTATTGTTGAGTGTCACTGTATGTCAATCCTCCAGTATGTAGTAGTTATTGTTGAGTGTCACTGTATGTCAATCCTCCAGTATGTAGTGGTTATTGTTGAGTGTCACTATGTCACCCTCCAGTATGTAGTGGTTATTGTTGAGTGTCACTATGTCAATCCTCCAGTATGTAGTAGTTATTGTTGAGTGTCACTATGTCAATCCTCTAGTATGTAGTGGTTATTGTTGAGTGTCACTATGTCAATCCTCCAGTATGTAGTGGTTATTGTTGAGTGTCACTATGTCACCCTCCAGTATGTAGTGGTTATTGTTGAGTGTCACTATGTCACCCTCCAGTATGTAGTGGTTATTGTTAAGTGTCACTGTATGTCAATCCTCCAGTATGTAGTGGTTATAGTTGAGTGTCACTATGTCAACCCTCTAGTATGTAGTGGTTATTGTTGAGTGTCACTGTATGTCACCCTCCAGTATGTAGTGGTTATTGTTGAGTGTCACTATGTCAATCCTCCAGTATGTAGTAGTTATTGTTGAGTGTCACTGTATGTCAATCCTCTAGTATGTAGTGGTTATTGTTGAGTGTCACTATGTCAATCCTCCAGTATGTAGTGGTTATTGTTGAGTGTCACTGTATGTCAATCCTCCAGTATGTAGTGGTTATTGTTGAGTGTCACTGTATGTCAATCATCCAGTATGTAGTGGTTATTGTTGAGTGTCACTATGTCAATCCTCCAGTATGTAGTGGTTATTGTTGAGTGTCACTGTATGTCACCCTCCAGTATGTAGTGGTTATTGTTGAGTGTCACTGTATGTCACCCTCCAGTATGTAGTGGTTATTGTTGAGTGTCACTGTATGTCAATCCTCCAGTATGTAGTGGTTATTGTTGAGTGTCACTATGTCAATCCTCCAGTATGTAGTGGTTATTGTTGAGTGTCACTATGTCACCCTCCAGTATGTAGTGGTTATTGTTGAGTGTCACTATGTCACCCTCCAGTATGTAGTGGTTATTGTTGAGTGTCACTATGTCAATCCTCCAGTATGTAGTGGTTATTGTTGAGTGTCACTGTATGTCACCCTCCAGTATGTAATGGTTATTGTTGAGTGTCACTGTATGTCAATCCTCCAGTATGCAGTGGTTATTGTTGAGTGTCACTGTATGTCACCCTCCAGTATGTAGTGGTTATTGTTGAGTGTCACTGTATGTCAACCCTCTAGTATGTAGTGGTTATTGTTGAGTGTCACTATGTCAATCCTCTAGTATGTAGTGGTTATTGTTGAGTGTCACTGTATGTCAATCCTCCAGTATGTAGTGGTTATTGTTGAGTGTCACTATGTCACCCTCCAGTATGTAGTAGTTATTGTTGAGTGTCACTGTATGTCAATCCTCTAGTATGTAGTAGTTATTGTTGAGTGTCACTGTATGTCAATCCTCCAGTATGTAGTGGTTATTGTTGAGTGTCACTATGTCAATCCTCCAGTATGTAGTGGTTATAGTTGAGTGTCACTATGTCAATCCTCCAGTATGTAGTGGTTATTGTTGAGTGTCGCTGTATGTCAATCCTCCAGTATGTAGTGGTTATTGTTGAGTGTCACTGTATGTCAATCCTCCAGTATGTAGTAGTTATTGTTGAGTGTCACTGTATGTCAATCCTCCAGTATGTAGTGGTTATTGTTGAGTGTCACTATGTCAATCCTCCAGTATGTAGTGGTTATTGTTGAGTGTCACTATGTCAATCCTCAAGTATGTAGTGGTTATTGTTGAGTGTCACTGTATGTCAATCCTCCAGTATGTAGTGGTTATTGTTGAGTGTCACTGTATGTCAATCCTCCAGTATGTAGTGGTTATTGTTGAGTGTCACTATGTCAATCCTCCAGTATGTAGTAGTTATTGTTGAGTGTCACTATGTCAATCCTCCAGTATGTAGTGGTTATTGTTGAGTGTCACTATGTCAATCCTCCAGTATGTAGTGGTTATTGTTGAGTGTCACTGTATGTCAATCCTCCAGTATGTAGTGGTTATTGTTGAGTGTCACTGTATGTCAATCCTCCAGTATGTAGTGGTTATTGTTGAGTGTCACTGTATATCAATCCTCCAGTATGTAGTGGTTATTGTTGAGTGTCACTATGTCAATCTTCCAGTATGTAGTGGTTATTGTTGAGTGTCACTATGTCAATCCTCCAGTATGTAGTGGTTATTGTTGAGTGTCACTGTATGTCAATCCTCCAGTATGTAGTGGTTATTGTTGAGTGTCACTATGTCAATCCTCCAGTATGTAGTAGTTATTGTTGAGTGTCACTATGTCAATCCTCCAGTATGTAGTAGTTATTGTTGAGTGTCACTATGTCAATCCTCCAGTATGTAGTGGTTATTGTTGAGTGTCACTGTATGTCAATCCTCCAGTATGTAGTGGTTATTGTTGAGTGTCACTGTATGTCAATCCTCTAGTATGTAGTGGTTATTGTTGAGTGTCACTATGTCACCCTCCAGTATGTAGTAGTTATTGTTGAGTGTCACTATGTCAATCCTCCAGTATGTAGTGGTTATTGTTGAGTGTCACTATGTCAATCCTCCAGTATGTAGTAGTTATTGTTGAGTGTCACTGTATGTCAATCCTCCAGTATGTAGTGGTTATTGTTGAGTGTCACTGTATGTCAATCCTCCAGTATGTAGTGGTTATTGTTGAGTGTCACTATGTCAATCCTCCAGTATGTAGTAGTTATTGTTGAGTGTCACTGTATGTCAATCCTCCAGTATGTAGTAGTTATTGTTGAGTGTCACTGTATGTCAATCCTCTAGTATGTAGTAGTTATTGTTGAGTGTCACTATGTCAATCCTCCAGTATGTAGTAGTTATTGTTGAGTGTCACTGTATGTCAATCCTCTAGTATGTAGTGGTTATTGTTGAGTGTCACTGTATGTAAATCCTCCAGTATGTAGTTGTTATTGTTGAGTGTCACTGTATGTCAATCCTCTAGTATGTAGTGGTTATTGTTGAGTGACACTGTATGTCAATCCTCCAGTATGTAGTGGTTATTGTTGTGTCACTGTATGTCAATCCTCTAGTATGTAGTGGTTATTTGTTGAGTGTCACTGTATGTCAATCCTCCAGTATATAGTAGTTATTGTTGAGTGTCACTGTATGTCAATCCTCTAGTATGTAGTGGTTATTGTTGAGTGTCACTGTATGTCAATACTCCAGTATGTAGTGGTTATTGTTGAGTGTCACTGTATGTCAATCCTCTAGTATGTAGTGGTTATTGTTGAGTGTCACTGTATGTCAATCCTCCAGTATGTAGTAGTTATTGTTGAGTGTCACTATGTCAATCCTCCAGTATGTAGTGGTTATTGTTGAGTGTCACTGTATGTCAATCCTCCAGTATGCAGTGGTTATTGTTGAGTGTCACTATGTCACCCTCCTGTATGTAGTGGTTATTGTTGAGTGTCACTATGTCAATCCTCCAGTATGTAGTGGTTATTGTTGAGTGTCACTGTATGTCAACCCTCTAGTATGTAGTGGTTATTGTTGAGTGTCACTATGTCACCCTCCAGTATGTAGTGGTTATTGTTGAGTGTCACTATGTCACCCTCCAGTATGTAGTGGTTATTGTTGAGTGTCACTGTATGTCACCCTCCAGTATGTAGTGGTTATTGTTGAGTGTCACTATGTCACCCTCCAGTATGTAGTGGTTATTATTGAGTGTCACTATGTCAATCCTCCAGTATGTAGTAGTTATTGTTGATTGTCACTGTATGTCAATCCTCCAGTATGTAGTGGTTATTGTTGAGTGTCACTGTATGTCAATCCTCCAGTATGTAGTGGTTATTGTTGAGTGTCACTATGTCACCCTCTAGTATGTAGTAGTTATTGAGTGTCACTATGTCAATCCTCCAGTATGTAGTGGTTATTGTTGAGTGTCACTGTATGTCAATCCTCCAGTATGTAGTGGTTATTGTTGAGTGTCACTGTATGTCAATCCTCCAGTATGTAGTGGTTATAGTTGAGTGTCACTATGTCAACCCTCTAGTATGTAGTGGTTATTGTTGAGTGTCACTGTATGTCACCCTCCAGTATGTAGTGGTTATTGTTGAGTGTCACTATGTCAATCCTCCAGTATGCAGTGGTTATTGTTGAGTGTCACTGTATGTCAATCCTCCAGTATGTAGTGGTTATTGTTGAGTGTCACTGTATGTCAATCCTCCAGTATGTAGTGGTTATTGTTGAGTGTCACTATGTCAATCCTCCAGTATGTAGTGGTTATTGTTGAGTGTCACTATGTCACCCTCCAGTATGTAGTGGTTATTGTTGAGTGTCACTATGTCACCCTCCAGTATGTAGTGGTTATTGTTGAGTGTCACTGTATGTCAATCCTCCAGTATGTAGTGGTTATAGTTGAGTGTCACTATGTCAACCCTCTAGTATGTAGTGGTTATTGTTGAGTGTCACTGTATGTCACCCTCCAGTATGTAGTGGTTATTGTTGAGTGTCACTATGTCAATCCTCCAGTATGCAGTGGTTATTGTTGAGTGTCACTGTATGTCAATCCTCCAGTATGTAGTAGTTATTGTTGAGTGTCACTGTATGTCAATCCTCTAGTATGTAGTGGTTATTGTTGAGTGTCACTATGTCAATCCTCCAGTATGTAGTGGTTATTGTTGAGTGTCACTGTATGTCAATCCTCCAGTATGTAGTGGTTATTGTTGAGTGTCACTGTATGTCAATCCTCTAGTATGTAGTGGTTATTGTTCAGTGTCACTATGTCAATCCTCTAGTATGTAGTAGTTATTGTTGAGTGTCACTATGTCAATCCTCCAGTATGTAGTGGTTATTGTTGAGTGTCACTGTATGTCAATCCTCCAGTATGTAGTGGTTATTGTTGAGTGTCACTGTATGTCAATCCTCCAGTATGTAGTGGTTATTGTTGAGTGTCACTATGTCAATCCTCCAGTATGTAGTGGTTATTGTTGAGTGTCACTGTATGTCACCCTCCAGTATGTAGTGGTTATTGTTGAGTGTCACTGTATGTCAATCCTCCAGTATGTAGTGGTTATTGTTGAGTGTCACTATGTCAATCCTCCAGTATGTAGTGGTTATTGTTGAGTGTCACTATGTCACCCTCCAGTATGTAGTGGTTATTGTTGAGTGTCACTATGTCACCCTCCAGTATGTAGTGGTTATTGTTGAGTGTCACTATGTCAATCCTCCAGTATGTAGTGGTTATTGTTGAGTGTCACTGTATGTCACCCTCCAGTATGTAATGGTTATTGTTGAGTGTCACTGTATGTCAATCCTCCAGTATGCAGTGGTTATTGTTGAGTGTCACTGTATGTCACCCTCCAGTATGTAGTGGTTATTGTTGAGTGTCACTGTATGTCAACCCCCTAGTATGTAGTGGTTATTGTTGAGTGTCACTATGTCAATCCTCTAGTATGTAGTGGTTATTGTTGAGTGTCACTGTATGTCAATCCTCCAGTATGTAGTGGTTATTGTTGAGTGTCACTATGTCACCCTCCAGTATGTAGTAGTTATTGTTGAGTGTCACTGTATGTCAATCCTCTAGTATGTAGTAGTTATTGTTGAGTGTCACTATGTCAATCCTCCAGTATGTAGTGGTTATTGTTGAGTGTCGCTGTATGTCAATCCTCCAGTATGTAGTGGTTATTGTTGAGTGTCACTGTATGTCAATCCTCCAGTATGTAGTAGTTATTGTTGAGTGTCACTGTATGTCAATCCTCCAGTATGTAGTGGTTATTGTTGAGTGTCACTGTATGTCAATCCTCCAGTATGTAGTGGTTATTGTTGAGTGTCACTATGTCAATCCTCCAGTATGTAGTGGTTATTGTTGAGTGTCACTATGTCAATCCTCCAGTATGTAGTGGTTATTGTTGAGTGTCACTGTATGTCAATCCTCCAGTATGTAGTGGTTATTGTTGAGTGTCACTGTATGTCAATCCTCCAGTATGTAGTGGTTATTGTTGAGTGTCACTATGTCAATCCTCCAGTATGTAGTAGTTATTGTTGAGTGTCACTATGTCAATCCTCCAGTATGTAGTGGTTATTGTTGAGTGTCACTATGTCAATCCTCCAGTATGTAGTAGTTATTGTTGAGTGTCACTGTATGTCAATCCTCCAGTATGTAGTGGTTATTGTTGAGTGTCACTGTATGTCAATCCTCCAGTATGTAGTGGTTATTGTTGAGTGTCACTGTATGTCAATCCTCCAGTATGTAGTGGTTATTGTTGAGTGTCACTATGTCAATCCTCCAGTATGTAGTGGTTATTGTTGAGTGTCACTATGTCAATCCTCCAGTATGTAGTGGTTATTGTTGAGTGTCACTATGTCAATCCTCCAGTATGTAGTGGTTATTGTTGAGTGTCACTATGTCAATCCTCTAGTATGTAGTAGTTATTGTTGAGTGTCATTATGTCAATCCTCCAGTATGTAGTAGTTATTGTTGAGTGTCACTATGTCAATCCTCCAGTATGTAGTGGTTATTGTTGAGTGTCACTGTATGTCAATCCTCCAGTATGTAGTGGTTATTGTTGAGTGTCACTGTATGTCAATCCTCTAGTATGTAGTGGTTATTGTTGAGTGTCACTATGTCACCCTCCAGTATGTAGTAGTTATTGTTGAGTGTCACTATGTCAATCCTCCAGTATGTAGTGGTTATTGTTGAGTGTCACTATGTCAATCCTCCAGTATGTAGTAGTTATTGTTGAGTGTCACTGTATGTCAATCCTCCAGTATGTAGTGGTTATTGTTGAGTGTCACTATGTCAATCCTCCAGTATGTAGTAGTTATTGTTGAGTGTCACTGTATGTCAACCCTCCAGTATGTAGTGGTTATTGTTGAGTGTCACTATGTCAATCCTCCAGTATGCAGTGGTTATTGTTGAGTGTCACTGTATGTCAATCCTCCAGTATGTAGTGGTTATTGTTGAGTGTCACTATGTCAATCTTCCAGTATGTAGTAGTTATTGTTGAGTGTCACTGTATGTCAATCCTCCAGTATGTAGTGGTTATTGTTGAGTGTCACTGTATGTCAATCCTCCAGTATGTAGTGGTTATTGTTGAGTGTCACTATGTCAATCCTCCAGTATGTAGTGGTTATTGTTGAGTGTCACTATGTCAATCCTCCAGTATGTAGTGGTTATTGTTGAGTGTCACTGTATGTCAATCCTCCAGTATGTAGTGGTTATTGTTGAGTGTCACTGTATGTCAATCCTCCAGTATGTAGTGGTTATTGTTGAGTGTCACTATGTCAATCCTCCAGTATGTAGTAGTTATTGTTGAGTGTCACTATGTCAATCCTCCAGTATGTAGTGGTTATTGTTGAGTGTCACTATGTCAATCCTCCAGTATGTAGTAGTTATTGTTGAGTGTCACTGTATGTCAATCCTCCAGTATGTAGTGGTTATTGTTGAGTGTCACTGTATGTCAATCCTCCAGTATGTAGTGGTTATTGTTGAGTGTCACTGTATGTCAATCCTCCAGTATGTAGTGGTTATTGTTGAGTGTCACTATGTCAATCCTCCAGTATGTAGTGGTTATTGTTGAGTGTCACTATGTCAATCCTCCAGTATGTAGTGGTTATTGTTGAGTGTCACTATGTCAATCCTCCAGTATGTAGTGGTTATTGTTGAGTGTCACTATGTCAATCCTCTAGTATGTAGTAGTTATTGTTGAGTGTCACTATGTCAATCCTCCAGTATGTAGTAGTTATTGTTGAGTGTCACTGTATGTCAATCCTCCAGTATGTAGTGGTTATTGTTGAGTGTCACTGTATGTCAATCCTCTAGTATGTAGTGGTTATTGTTGAGTGTCACTATGTCACCCTCCAGTATGTAGTAGTTATTGTTGAGTGTCACTATGTCAATCCTCCAGTATGTAGTAGTTATTGTTGAGTGTCACTTAGTTATTGTTGAGTGTCACTGTATGTCAATCCTCCAGTATGTAGTGGTTATTGTTGAGTGTCACTATGTCAATCCTCCAGTATGTAGTAGTTATTGTTGAGTGTCACTGTATGTCAACCCTCTAGTATGTAGTGGTTATTGTTGAGTGTCACTATGTCAATCCTCCAGTATGCAGTGGTTATTGTTGAGTGTCACTGTATGTCAATCCTCCAGTATGTAGTGGTTATTGTTGAGTGTCACTATGTCAATCCTCCAGTATGTAGTAGTTATTGTTGAGTGTCACTGTATGTCAATCCTCTAGTATGCAGTGGTTATTGTTGAGTGTCACTGTATGTCAATCCTCCAGTATGTACTGGTTATTGTTGAGTGTCACTATGTCAATCCTCCAGTATGTAGTGGTTATTGTTGAGTGTCACTATGTCACCCTCCAGTATGTAGTGGTTATTGTTGAGTGTCACTATGTCACCCTCCAGTATGTAGTGGTTATTGTTGAGTGTCACTATGTCAATCCTCCAGTATGTAGTGGTTATTGTTGAGTGTCACTGTATGTCACCCTCCAGTATGTAATGGTTATTGTTGAGTGTCACTGAATGTCAATCCTCCAGTATGCAGTGGTTATTGTTGAGTGTCACTGTATGTCACCCTCCAGTATGTAGTGGTTATTGTTGAGTGTCACTGTATGTCAACCCTCTAGTATGTAGTGGTTATTGTTGAGTGTCACTATGTCAATCCTCTAGTATGTAGTAGTTATTGTTGAGTGTCACTGTATGTCAATCCTCCAGTATGTAGTGGTTATTGTTGAGTGTCACTGTATGTCAATCCTCCAGTATGTAGTGGTTATTGTTGAGTGTCACTATGTCAATCCTCCAGTATGTAGTGGTTATTGTTGAGTGTCACTGTATGTCAATCCTCCAGTATGCAGTGGTTATTGTTGAGTGTCACTATGTCAATCCTCCAGTATGTAGTGGTTATTGTTGAGTGTCACTGTATGTCAATCCTCCAGTATGTAGTGGTTATTGTTGAGTGTCACTGTATGTCAATCCTCCAGTATGTAGTGGTTATTGTTGAGTGTCACTATGTCAATCCTCCAGTATGTAGTAGTTATTGTTGAGTGTCACTATGTCAATCCTCCAGTATGTAGTGGTTATTGTTGAGTGTCACTATGTCAATCCTCCAGTATGTAGTAGTTATTGTTGAGTGTCACTGTATGTCAATCCTCCAGTATGTAGTGGTTATTGTTGAGTGTCACTGTATGTCAATCCTCCAGTATGTAGTGGTTATTGTTGAGTGTCACTGTATGTCAATCCTCCAGTATGTAGTGGTTATTGTTGAGTGTCACTATGTCAATCCTCCAGTATGTAGTGGTTATTGTTGAGTGTCACTATGTCAATCCTCCAGTATGTAGTGGTTATTGTTGAGTGTCACTATGTCAATCCTCCAGTATGTAGTGGTTATTGTTGAGTGTCACTATGTCAATCCTCTAGTATGTAGTAGTTATTGTTGAGTGTCACTATGTCAATCCTCCAGTATGTAGTAGTTATTGTTGAGTGTCACTATGTCAATCCTCCAGTATGTAGTGGTTATTGTTGAGTGTCACTGTATGTCAATCCTCCAGTATGTAGTGGTTATTGTTGAGTGTCACTGTATGTCAATCCTCTAGTATGTAGTGGTTATTGTTGAGTGTCACTATGTCACCCTCCAGTATGTAGTAGTTATTGTTGAGTGTCACTATGTCAATCCTCCAGTATGTAGTGGTTATTGTTGAGTGTCACTATGTCAATCCTCCAGTATGTAGTAGTTATTGTTGAGTGTCACTGTATGTCAATCCTCCAGTATGTAGTGGTTATTGTTGAGTGTCACTATGTCAATCCTCCAGTATGTAGTAGTTATTGTTGAGTGTCACTGTATGTCAACCCTCTAGTATGTAGTGGTTATTGTTGAGTGTCACTATGTCAATCCTCCAGTATGCAGTGGTTATTGTTGAGTGTCACTGTATGTCAATCCTCCAGTATGTAGTGGTTATTGTTGAGTGTCACTATGTCAATCCTCCAGTATGTAGTAGTTATTGTTGAGTGTCACTGTATGTCAATCCTCTAGTATGCAGTGGTTATTGTTGAGTGTCACTGTATGTCAATCCTCCAGTATGCAGTGGTTATTGTTGAGTGTCACTGTATATCAATCCTCTAGTATGCAGTGGTTATTGTTGAGTGTCACTGTATGTCAATCCTCCAGTATGTAGTGGTTATTGTTGAGTGTCACTATGTCACCCTCTAGTATGTAGTGGTTATTGTTGAGTGTCACTATGTCACCCTCCAGTATGTAGTGGTTATTGTTGAGTGTCACTATGTCACCCTCCAGTATGTAGTGGTTATTGTTGAGTGCCACTATCTCACCCTCCAGTATGTAGTGGTTATTGTTGAGTGTCACTGTATGTCACCCTCCAGTTTGTAGTGGTTATTGTTGAGTGTCACTATGTCACCCTCCAGTATGTAGTGGTTATTGTTGAGTGTCACTATGTCAACCCTCTAGTATGTAGTGGTTATTGTTGAGTGTCACTATGTCACCCTCTAGTATGTAGTAGTTATTGTTGAGTGTCACTATGTCAATCCTCCAGTATGTAGTGGTTATTGTTGAGTGTCACTGTATGTCAATCCTCCAGTATGTAGTGGTTATAGTTGAGTGTCACTATGTCAACCCTCTAGTATGTAGTGGTTATTGTTGAGTGTCACTGTATGTCACCCTCCAGTATGTAGTGGTTATTGTTGAGTGTCACTATGTCAATCCTCCAGTATGCAGTGGTTATTGTTGAGTGTCACTGTACATGTATGTCAATCCTCCAGTATGTAGTGGTTATTGTTGAGTGTCACTATGTCAATCCTCCAGTATGTAGTGGTTATTGTTGAGTGTCACTATGTCAATCCTCCAGTATGTAGTGGTTATTGTTGAGTGTCACTATGTCAATCCTCCAGTATGTAGTGGTTATTATTGAGTGTCACTATGTCAATCCTCCAGTATGTAGTAGTTATTGTTGAGTGTCACTGTATGTCAATCCTCCAGTATGTAGTGGTTATTGTTGTGTTACTGTATGTCAATCCTCTAGTATGTAGTGGTTATTTGTTGAGTGTCACTGTATGTCAATCCTCCAGTATGTAGTAGTTATTGTTGAGTGTCACTGTATGTCAATCCTCTAGTATGTAGTGGTTATTGTTGAGTGTCACTGTATGTTAATCCTCCAGTATGTAGTGGTTATTGTTGAGTGTCACTGTATGTCAATCCTCTAGTATGTAGTGGTTATTGTTGAGTGTCACTGTATGTCAATCCTCCAGTATGTAGTAGTTATTGTTGAGTGTCACTGTATGTCACCCTCTAGTATGTAGTGGTTATTGTTGAGTGTCACTATGTCACCCTCCAGTATGTAGTGGTTATAGTTGAGTGTCACTATGTCAATCCTCCAGTATGTAGTAGTTATTGTTGAGTGTCACTGTATGTCACCCTCTAGTATGTAGTGGTTATTGTTGAGTGTCACTATGTCACCCTCCAGTATGTAGTGGTTATAGTTGAGTGTCACTATGTCATTCCTCCAGTATGTAGTGGTTATTGTTGAGTGTCACTATGTCAATCCTCCAGTATGTAGTAGTTATTGTTGAGTGTCACTATGTCACCCTCCAGTATGCAGTGGTTATTGTTGAGTGTCACTATGTCAATCCTCCAGTATGTAGTGGTTATTGTTGAGTGTCACTGTATGTCAATCCTCTAGTATGTAGTGGTTATTGTTGAGTGTCACTGTATGTCAATCCTCCAGTATGTAGTGGTTATTGTTGAGTGTCACTGTATGTCAATCCTCTAGTATGTAGTAGTTATTGTTGAGTGTCACTGTATGTCAATCCTCCAGTATGTAGTAGTTATTGTTGAGTGTCACTATGTCACCCTCTAGTATGTAGTAGTTATTGTTGAGTGTCACTGTATGTCAATCCTCCAGTATGTAGTAGTTATTGTTGAGTGTCACTGTATGTCAATCCTCTAGTATGTAGTAGTTATTGTTGAGTGTCACTATGTCAATCCTCCAGTATGTAGTGGTTATTGTTGAGTGTCACTGTATGTCAATCCTCTAGTATGTAGTAGTTATTGTTGAGTGTCACTGTATGTCAATCCTCCAGTATGTAGTGGTTATTGTTGAGTGTCACTATGTCACCCTCTAGTATGTAGTGGTTATTGTTGAGTGTCACTATGTCACCCTCCAGTATGTAGTGGTTATTGTTGAGTGTCACTATGTCACCCTCCAGTATGTAGTGGTTATTGTTGAGTGTCACTGTATGTCACCCTCCAGTTTGTAGTGGTTATTGTTGAGTGTCACTATGTCACCCTCCAGTATGTAGTGGTTATTGTTGAGTGTCACTATGTCAACCCTCTAGTATGTAGTGGTTATTGTTGAGTGTCACTATGTCACCCTCTAGTATGTAGTAGTTATTGTTGAGTGTCACTATGTCAATCCTCCAGTATGTAGTGGTTATTGTTGAGTGTCACTGTATGTCAATCCTCCAGTATGTAGTGGTTATAGTTGAGTGTCACTATGTCAACCCTCTAGTATGTAGTGGTTATTGTTGAGTGTCACTGTATGTCACCCTCCAGTATGTAGTGGTTATTGTTGAGTGTCACTATGTCAATCCTCCAGTATGCAGTGGTTATTGTTGAGTGTCACTGTACATGTATGTCAATCCTCCAGTATGTAGTGGTTATTGTTGAGTGTCACTATGTCAATCCTCCAGTATGTAGTGGTTATTGTTGAGTGTCACTATGTCAATCCTCCAGTATGTAGTGGTTATTGTTGAGTGTCACTATGTCAATCCTCCAGTATGTAGTGGTTATTATTGAGTGTCACTATGTCAATCCTCCAGTATGTAGTAGTTATTGTTGAGTGTCACTGTATGTCAATCCTCCAGTATGTAGTGGTTATTGTTGTGTCACTGTATGTCAATCCTCTAGTATGTAGTGGTTATTTGTTGAGTGTCACTGTATGTCAATCCTCCAGTATGTAGTAGTTATTGTTGAGTGTCACTGTATGTCAATCCTCTAGTATGTAGTGGTTATTGTTGAGTGTCACTGTATGTTAATCCTCCAGTATGTAGTGGTTATTGTTGAGTGTCACTGTATGTCAATCCTCTAGTATGTAGTGGTTATTGTTGAGTGTCACTGTATGTCAATCCTCCAGTATGTAGTAGTTATTGTTGAGTGTCACTGTATGTCACCCTCTAGTATGTAGTGGTTATTGTTGAGTGTCACTATGTCACCCTCCAGTATGTAGTGGTTATAGTTGAGTGTCACTATGTCAATCCTCCAGTATGTAGTAGTTATTGTTGAGTGTCACTGTATGTCACCCTCTAGTATGTAGTGGTTATTGTTGAGTGTCACTATGTCACCCTCCAGTATGTAGTGGTTATAGTTGAGTGTCACTATGTCATTCCTCCAGTATGTAGTGGTTATTGTTGAGTGTCACTATGTCAATCCTCCAGTATGTAGTAGTTATTGTTGAGTGTCACTATGTCACCCTCCAGTATGCAGTGGTTATTGTTGAGTGTCACTATGTCAATCCTCCAGTATGTAGTGGTTATTGTTGAGTGTCACTGTATGTCAATCCTCTAGTATGTAGTGGTTATTGTTGAGTGTCACTGTATGTCAATCCTCCAGTATGTAGTGGTTATTGTTGAGTGTCACTGTATGTCAATCCTCTAGTATGTAGTAGTTATTGTTGAGTGTCACTGTATGTCAATCCTCCAGTATGTAGTAGTTATTGTTGAGTGTCACTATGTCACCCTCTAGTATGTAGTAGTTATTGTTGAGTGTCACTGTATGTCAATCCTCCAGTATGTAGTAGTTATTGTTGAGTGTCACTGTATGTCAATCCTCTAGTATGTAGTAGTTATTGTTGAGTGTCACTGTATGTCAATCCTCCAGTATGTAGTAGTTATTGTTGAGTGTCACTGTATGTCAATCCTCTAGTATGTAGTGGTTATTGTTGAGTGTCACTGTATGTAAATCCTCCAGTATGTAGGTGTTATTGTTGAGTGTCACTGTATGTCAATCCTCTAGTATGTCGTGGTTATTGTTGAGTGTCACTGTATGTCAATCCTCCAGTATGTAGTGGTTATTGTTGTGTCACTGTATGTCAATCCTCTAGTATGTAGTGGTTATTTCTTGAGTGTCACTGTATGTCAATCCTCCAGTATGTAGTAGTTATTGTTGAGTGTCACTGTATGTCAATCCTCCAGTATGTAGTGGTTATTGTTGAGTGTCACTATGTCAATCCTCTAGTATGTAGTAGTTATTGTTGAGTGTCACTATGTCAATCCTCCAGTATGTAGTAGTTATTGTTGAGTGTCACTATGTCAATCCTCCAGTATGTAGTGGTTATTGTTGAGTGTCACTGTATGTCAATCCTCTAGTATGTAGTGGTTATTGTTGAGTGTCACTGTATGTCAATCCTCCAGTATGTAGTGGTTATTGTTGAGTGTCACTGTATGTCAATCCTCCAGTATGTAGTGGTTATTGTTGAGTGTCACTGTATGTCAATCCTCTAGTATGTAGTAGTTATTGTTGAGTGTCACTATGTCAATCCTCCAGTATGTAGTGGTTATTGTTGAGTGTCACTGTATGTCAATCCTCCAGTATGTAGTGGTTATTGTTGAGTGTCACTATGTCAATCCTCTAGTATGTAGTGGTTATTGTTGAGTGTCACTGTATGTCAATCCTCCAGTATGTAGTGGTTATTGTTGAGTGTCACTGTATGTCAATCCTCCAGTATGCAGTGGTTATTGTTGAGTGTCACTGTATGTCAATCCTCCAGTATGTAGTGGTTATTGTTGAGTGTCACTGTATGTCAATCCTCCAGTATGTAGTGGTTATTGTTGTGTCACTATGTCAACCCTCTAGTATGTAGTGGTTATTGTTGAGTGTCACTATGTCACCCTCCAGTATGTAGTAGTTATTGTTGAGTGTCACTATGTCAATCCTCCAGTATGTAGTGGTTATTGTTGAGTGTCACTGTATGTCAATCCTCCAGTATGTAGTAGTTATTGTTGAGTGTCACTGTATGTCAATCCTCTAGTATGTAGTGGTTATTGTTGAGTGTCACTGTATGTCAATCCTCCAGTATGTAGTGGTTATTGTTGAGTGTCACTATGTCAATCCTCCAGTATGTAGTGGTTATTGTTGAGTGTCACTGTATGTCAATCCTCCAGTATGTAGTGGTTATTGTTGAGTGTCACTATGTCAATCCTCCAGTATGTAGTGGTTATTGTTGAGTGTCACTGTATGTCAATCCTCTAGTATGTAGTAGTTATTGTTGAGTGTCACTGTATGTCAATCCTCCAGTATGTAGTAGTTATTGTTGAGTGTCACTATGTCACCCTCTAGTATGTAGTAGTTATTGTTGAGTGTCACTGTATGTCAATCCTCCAGTATGTAGTAGTTATTGTTGAGTGTCACTGTATGTCAATCCTCTAGTATGTAGTAGTTATTGTTGAGTGTCACTGTATGTCAATCCTCCAGTATGTAGTAGTTATTGTTGAGTGTCACTGTATGTCAATCCTCTAGTATGTAGTGGTTATTGTTGAGTGTCACTGTATGTAAATCCTCCAGTATGTAGGTGTTATTGTTGAGTGTCACTGTATGTCAATCCTCTAGTATGTCGTGGTTATTGTTGAGTGTCACTGTATGTCAATCCTCCAGTATGTAGTGGTTATTGTTGTGTCACTGTATGTCAATCCTCTAGTATGTAGTGGTTATTTCTTGAGTGTCACTGTATGTCAATCCTCCAGTATGTAGTAGTTATTGTTGAGTGTCACTGTATGTCAATCCTCCAGTATGTAGTGGTTATTGTTGAGTGTCACTATGTCAATCCTCTAGTATGTAGTAGTTATTGTTGAGTGTCACTATGTCAATCCTCCAGTATGTAGTAGTTATTGTTGAGTGTCACTATGTCAATCCTCCAGTATGTAGTGGTTATTGTTGAGTGTCACTGTATGTCAATCCTCTAGTATGTAGTGGTTATTGTTGAGTGTCACTGTATGTCAATCCTCCAGTATGTAGTGGTTATTGTTGAGTGTCACTGTATGTCAATCCTCCAGTATGTAGTGGTTATTGTTGAGTGTCACTGTATGTCAATCCTCTAGTATGTAGTAGTTATTGTTGAGTGTCACTATGTCAATCCTCCAGTATGTAGTGGTTATTGTTGAGTGTCACTGTATGTCAATCCTCCAGTATGTAGTGGTTATTGTTGAGTGTCACTATGTCAATCCTCTAGTATGTAGTGGTTATTGTTGAGTGTCACTGTATGTCAATCCTCCAGTATGTAGTGGTTATTGTTGAGTGTCACTGTATGTCAATCCTCCAGTATGCAGTGGTTATTGTTGAGTGTCACTGTATGTCAATCCTCCAGTATGTAGTGGTTATTGTTGAGTGTCACTGTATGTCAATCCTCCAGTATGTAGTGGTTATTGTTGTGTCACTATGTCAACCCTCTAGTATGTAGTGGTTATTGTTGAGTGTCACTATGTCACCCTCCAGTATGTAGTAGTTATTGTTGAGTGTGACTATGTCAATCCTCCAGTATGTAGTGGTTATTGTTGAGTGTCACTGTATGTCAATCCTCCAGTATGTAGTAGTTATTGTTGAGTGTCACTGTATGTCAATCCTCTAGTATGTAGTGGTTATTGTTGAGTGTCACTGTATGTCAATCCTCCAGTATGTAGTGGTTATTGTTGAGTGTCACTATGTCAATCCTCCAGTATGTAGTGGTTATTGTTGAGTGTCACTGTATGTCAATCCTCCAGTATGTAGTGGTTATTGTTGAGTGTCACTATGTCAATCCTCCAGTATGTAGTGGTTATTGTTGAGTGTCACTGTATGTCAATCCTCCAGTATGTAGTGGTTATTGTTGAGTGTCACTATGTCAATCCTCTAGTATGTAGTAGTTATTGTTGAGTGTCACTATGTCAATCCTCCAGTATGTAGTGGTTATTGTTGAGTGTCACTGTATGTCAATCCTCCAGTATGTAGTGGTTATTGTTGAGTGTCACTATGTCAATCCTCTAGTATGTAGTAGTTATTGTTGAGTGTCACTATGTCAATCCTCCAGTATGTAGTAGTTATTGTTGAGTGTCACTATGTCAATCCTCCAGTATGTAGTGGTTATTTGTTGAGTGTCACTGTATGTCAATCCTCTAGTATGTAGTGGTTATTGTTGAGTGTCACTATGTCAATCCTCCAGTATGTAGTGGTTATTGTTGAGTGTCACTGTATGTCAATCCTCTAGTATGTAGTAGTTATTGTTGAGTGTCACTATGTCAATCCTCCAGTATGTAGTGGTTATTGTTGAGTGTCACTGTATGTCAATCCTCTAGTATGTAGTAGTTATTGTTGAGTGTCACTATGTCAATCCTCCAGTATGTAGTGGTTATTGTTGAGTGTCACTGTATGTCAATCCTCCAGTATGTAGTGGTTATTGTTGAGTGTCACTATGTCAATCCTCTAGTATGTAGTGGTTATTGTTGAGTGTCACTGTATGTCAATCCTCCAGTATGTAGTGGTTATTGTTGAGTGTCACTGTATGTCAATCCTCCAGTATGCAGTGGTTATTGTTGAGTGTCACTGTATGTCAATCCTCCAGTATGTAGTGGTTATTGTTGAGTGTCACTGTATGTCAATCCTCCAGTATGTAGTAGTTATTGTTGAGTGTCACTGTATGTCAATCCTCTAGTATGTAGTGGTTATTGTTGAGTGTCACTGTATGTCAATCCTCCAGTATGTAGTGGTTATTGTTGAGTGTCACTATGTCAATCCTCCAGTATGTAGTGGTTATTGTTGAGTGTCACTGTATGTCAATCCTCCAGTATGTAGTGGTTATTGTTGAGTGTCACTGTATGTCAATCCTCCAGTATGTAGTGGTTATTGTTGAGTGTCACTATGTCAATCCTCCAGTATGTAGTAGTTATTGTTGAGTGTCACTGTATGTCAATCCTCCAGTATGTAGTGGTTATTGTTGTGTCACTATGTCAACCCTCTAGTATGTAGTGGTTATTGTTGAGTGTCACTATGTCACCCTCTAGTATGTAGTAGTTATTGTTGAGTGTCACTATGTCAATCCTCCAGTATGTAGTGGTTATTGTTGAGTGTCACTGTATGTCAATCCTCCAGTATGTAGTGGTTATTGTTGAGTGTCACTGTATGTCAATCCTCCAGTATGTAGTAGTTATTGTTGAGTGTCACTATGTCACCCTCCAGTATGTAGTGGTTATTGTTGAGTGTCACTATGTCAATCCTCCAGTATGTAGTGGTTATTGTTGAGTGTCACTGTATGTCAATCCTCCAGTATGTAGTGGTTATTGTTGAGTGTCACTATGTCAATCCTCTAGTATGCAGTGGTTATTGTTGAGTGTCACTGTATGTCAATCCTCCAGTATGTAGTGGTTATTGTTGAGTGTCACTATGTCAATCCTCCAGTATGTAGTGGTTATTGTTGAGTGTCACTGTATGTCAATCCTCCAGTATGTAGTAGTTATTGTTGAGTGTCACTGTATGTCAATCCTCCAGTATGTAGTAGTTATTATTGAGTGTCACTATGTCAATCCTCCAGTATGTAGTGGTTATTGTTGAGTGTCACTGTATGTCAATCCTCCAGTATGTAGTAGTTATTGTTGAGTGTCACTGTATGTCAATCCTCCAGTATGTAGTGGTTATTGTTGAGTGTCACTGTATGTCAATCCTCCAGTATGTAGTGGTTATTGTTGAGTGTCACTGTATGTCAATCCTCTAGTATATAGTAGTTATTGTTGAGTGTCACTGTATGTCAATCCTCCAGTATGTAGTGGTTATTGTTGAGTGTCACTATGTCAATCCTCCAGTATGTAGTGGTTATTGTTGAGTGTCACTATGTCAATCCTCTAGTATGCAGTGGTTATTGTTGAGTGTCACTGTGTGTCAATCCTCTAGTTATGGGAGAACCATTTGATTTGATTTTTTTTTTGGGGGGGGGGGATTTTGAGAAAAAAAAAATTGTTGGCAGGTGAAGGAGGAAAACAAATAATTTGATCCCATAATAGCTTGAGAAAAACAAATTGTTCAAACAGACAAAAATTAAAAAAAAATTGTTGTGATGTGCTGAAATCAGCTAAATTTGGGCAGTAATAAAGGGAAGGGGACTCCGAACACCATCAATATTAAATAAGTGTATGACATTGCGTTTACCATATAACCACAGGGTTGTTAATTCAAGTTTGTTAATAAGTAGAAGCATTTTTCAAAGCTGGTTCAAACTTGATTATTTTGTTAAATTGGTATAATAAATTGGTTTAAAGGTCAGTTAGCCAAGTGACCGGTTTGTCAAGGTTATTGACCCTGGTATTAGGGTAAGTTAGCAGAGAAGACATTGACGATACGCTCCCAGGTCAAAACCTAGTTGACCCTTCTTTTAAGACGTTTCGGACTGGCTGTTGGGGTCCTTCATCAGTCTCAGTTATGTCTAACAAGACAGCGCTCTCGCAGTTGTTTGGCTTAAAATTTAATTTTGTTGTATGCTTGTCTGTGGAGGTACTGAAAAGTGTCAGTTGGTTTGGTGTTGTCTGGATGACCAGAATGTGGTTTCTATAACCACACATTGTATAAATCGTAATGATTGATACAGTATAGGAACTAGACTAGTTTGGTGTGAGTCTTGATATCCAACCTTTTGGTTTGTTTGTACCTTTGTAAATCACCAAATTAAGGCATACCACTCCCGTTTCTGAGCTGACCAACGAAAATTTTAATGGTGGGTGCATTTCATTTATCTTTTCACTCAGAATATTGAGTTCAGTTTGTGTGCCACGGAAAAGCATGAATATGACATCTCTGAAACGTGTCCAAAGTGATATTTTATCCATGTATGTTTCAATAATGCGACACTCAAGTTTGTGGAATGCAATGTCAGCTATCTCTGGAGAAGCTGGTGAGCCCATACTACAACCACATGTTTGTTGGTAGACATCTACAAACAGAGGCTACTAGAGGAAAACCACCGTTTGTATTTTCTCTTGGATTTATTCATAATTTACCAAGGTGTTTAAGGGTCTTGAAAATTTTCTTCTATCCTTATCGGGAGATCATTCTAAAGACTTTATTTGTTGAAACTATAGTTTAGTGGTTTGGTAGTTCTCTTTTTGGAGGATGTTGTGGCCCTGAAAAGGGCTGTTAGTAATAAAGGGAAGGGGATTCCTAACACTATCAATATTAAATAAGTGTATGACATTGCGTTTTCCATATAACCAACTGTGGGTTGTTAGATCAAGTTTGTTAATAAGTGGAAGCATTTTCCAAGGTTGGTTCAAACTTGATTATTTTGTTTGGTAATAATAGATTGGTTTAAAGGTCAGTTAGCCAAGTGATCAGTCAACTCCTCATGGATTTTTTACCAGCTATATATCTTTAATAGAAGCATGGATTGTTAACTGCTACTTATTGCTACTTACACAGAACAAATTAGTTGTGAACCAGTGACGTGTAGGTATCGTTATGAACTACACATTACAAAATTGGTAGCCAAGAAAAAAAAAATTGCATTGCTTCTGCATATGGAAAAAATAATCTGATGCAGGACTGATGATAGAAAAAAAATTTGCTGTCACAGTTATGGGAAAAAAAAATTTGCTGCCATACCCACCTCCTCCTGCCCCCCATAAATCAAATGGTTCTCCCCTTACTTGTCAGGGTAATCAAAGAAAGGAATTTGGAAATTGTTTTTTATCATTATGCCATAGTGTAATGGAGTTTGAGAGCCAATCAAGGTACAAGTGAATTATTTATGTAAACTTTTAATACCAAATAAACCGGTGCACAATCTAAAATAAAAGCACTGATGGCATTGTAACACAACTGTTGAGCATAAACTTTAAATTTCTCCGATGATTATGTGGTCTTGTTGCTAGACATATTTGCATACATTGTGTGAAGATTTTTTCCATTCCTATTCATTGATGGCATTCTATCTGCACCATACACCATTATTTAACTGTTGCTATGGGTGTGGTTTTGTTGCTAGGCATATCTGCATACATTTTTAAAATGTTCATTTGCCTTTCCTTCACTGGTGTTATATTGGCACATCATCGTCAAGCTGTTGTTATGGGTGTGGTCTCATTGCTAAGGATATTGACATATTTCAAAAATAGTGCCAATGGCGTTGTAGCACAACTGTACAGTTTTTTAAAATGTTTTCCAATATGCTGATCCATGCTTGGTATAGGTATTCATTTGCTGAATGATTAACCATACATTCATTTGTCTATTTATCCCTGTTATCTTTGCAATATATGTGATCACTTGGCTGTTGCTATGGGCGTGGTCTTGTTGCTAGGCACATTTGCATAGATTTTTTGAATGTTTATTCATTTGTCTTTCTATTCCTGTTGTTATCTTTGCAATATACGTGATTATTTGGCTGTTGCTATGGGTGTGGTCTTGTTGTTAGGCAAATTACATACATTTTTTTAATGTTTATTCAATTGTCTATTCATCCCCATGGTCATCTTTGTGAAATACACCACCGATTGGCTGTTGCTATGGGCATGGTCTTGTTGCTAGGCAAATTTACATACATTTTTGGAATGTTCATCCAATTATCTATTAATCCCTGTTGTTATCTTTGCAATATATCTGATCATTTTGCTGTTGCTATGGGCATGGTTCTGTTGCTAGGCATATTTGCATACATTTTTTGAATGCTTATTCAATTGTCTTTTAATCCCAGTGGTTATCTTTGTGAAATACCTCAGTATACCTGTTGCTATGGGCGTGGTTTTGTTGCTAGGCACATTTGCAAATATATTATGAATGCTTAGACACCCCTAACAATGTTCCCACCAAATTTCAGACCGATCTGCCCAATAGTTTTTGAGTAAGTTTTTTGACTAAAAATTACATTTTTCGACCTAAATCACACACCGCTAGGTAAGATCATTTTGATTTGAACAATTTCCCAACTAGACACCCAAGGTAATGGACCCACCAAATATCATGGCAATCAGTTCAGTGGTTTTGACTTTAAGTTGTTTACACACACACATCCCCCCCCCCCCCCCCACACACACACACACACACACCGGACCATACCTATAACACTACTGAACCTAGCCAGTCTTAGGAATGGTAGCATTTGTGCTTATTCATATGCAATTAAGTATTCTCACCTTTACTCTCTGTCGTCTAGGAGTTGTTCTTCTTTCCCTTGTGGTCTCAATACTACCAATACCCTGCAACAAATTGTCCCTATCTGAGTGACTACTATGCCGTCCACTTGTACCTCTCTCTAGCATCCTGGCTAATTCAGGGTCTGTGGCTAACAGATCTTCTAAGGCATTTCTTGGTGATGTTCTGTCACTTGATGCTGCATGAGTTGTTGAATCACCTGCTGCAGCTCCATTGCTACCAAGACTTTGCAGCAGCACTTCCATCGCAGCTTCATCAGATGTAATCTCTTGATTACTTGGGGCTGGTGATCTACCAAGACCAGGGGAAGTCCTCTCTATGGCTTGCCATAATGGCTCACTTAGTTCATTGATTACATTCTCTGACAGGTTTGGTGTTTGCCTACTTGCTTCACCCATTGGTGAACTTCTGAGTGAACTCTCAACACTGACCTCTGGCCTCTCCACTGTGAGCTCAGGTTCTCCATGAATTCCTGGCAAACTGGTGCTGTATGGTGTCATGGGTTCATTATATTCCTCATCTTGCATTCTTGACTGTAACCTCACAACTGCATCCAGAAGTTCACTAGATCTTCCTCCATATTGCTGGGTAAGCTCCTTGGCTAACCTGTTTATGACAATGTCTCTCTCTTTACACTTCTTTACAAGTCTTGAAACTTTGGCCTACACAGTTTAATAAACAAAATGGATACTGTTTATAAAATTAAAATTAAGAATGACATTGTAATAATTCTAACAAGGACACAACACTGAATTTGTTTTGTTTTCTGTTGTAGAATCATAATTTTATTATTGAATCCATTGTTACAGTAGAACTTGCTGTCTTGTAATGTTTAAATGCTTCACAATCTCTGAAGATTGATATTATAAATAACACAGTATGTGATAATAATAATCAGGGGTAGGTAACAAATATTAGTTAAGAGCCCGATTGGTAGAGTTACGGGTACAAAACTACAAGTTGTGAGGAAACTCTACAAAGTACCAGGTACAAGGACGTTAGTTGAGGATAAAATCTACATAGCTACGAAGACGGAAGTCCTGATTTTCCCAACCTCCTTTGTGTAGTCAACATGGCAGCAAGTTTGAGTGATACTCGCTGAGGTAAGAAATAGTTGATTTCATATATCAAGATCTATTTGAAAAACCATACATTTCGAGGGTATGTATGTGATTAACTTTACGTGTCCTGGAGGAACACCATTTTGGCAGGTGTTCGGATTTGTGCAACCCAATTTCCAACCCAAGTCTGCAACCCAATTTCCAACAGACACTTGTTGAGGGCGCATGATGCATAGAATTCTACAGTATATTACATTGCTTGTTGCCTGCCCTAGATGGCAATGTTCTCCATGGATTATTTTGAAAGCTGGGTGACTCATTTGCATAATTTATTCATACAGTTTGCATAACAATAATGATTAGTTTTGTCAGGAAAGCTACAATTATTTCAAATTAAATGTCCACAGACAAATAGACTTAACAAGTGACCTATCGGTCAGAATAGCTCCGCTGTTCTTTTTAGTTTTTATTTTGGTAGCGATGTAATAAAGTGGTTAGTGGTTTCATATGATATCTCACGATAAAACACATTTTACACAGAAAGTTGGTAAAATATTGTACTTTTATACCATAGTCACCATTTTATAAAAAAAATTACTGTTATGAAAATTACACAAAATCTCAGAAAAATAATGACTGGGAAATGCACACACGCACAGACACAGACACAGACACAGACACAGACACAGACACAGACAAACACACACACACACACACAAAGGATTTTTGAGGTTGGCTATAAATAATTCCAGTGTCTTACAGCTTCAACCCTGGAAAATTTTAATAATGAATGAAATAAACTAGGGATCTAAAATAATTTTGAGGCAATTCAAATTTCAATTTTCTAACAAATTTACCAAAAACACTGTCCATAAGCTTAATTGTCAACAACATTCAACTTGTAGTAGACATAACATCATCTAATATTTAAATTTACGGAGTGTGTCTTGTGACCGGCGCCTGTCAGCAGACTCTGCCAATTTTTTTTCATCATTTCCATTGTATTTAAACCTTGTACTTGACATTTCGCAATATTTATAATTCTCAACAAAATACCTCAACATGCTTCACCTCGCTCGTACTCAAAGCAGCCCGGTATGATCACTGACATGACTAGAGAGAACCTTTTTGGATTTACATGTAAAACGGGGAAAGATACGCAAAACATAATGCAAAGTCTGAAGCCAAATTAAAGTTGTAATTATTTTAATTATTTTTACTTGCCAAATATTTGCATTTTGGAAATAGCAAGACATGTTCATGTCGATACATCACAGATAACTAACACTAGTAATATCTGTGTTTACATGTAAACTGTCGGCTAATAAACACAGTTTGGTACGGTCGATTCACTGTACATACTGCTCTTTATTACATATGTACCATTGTGTATGTTGATGTACAGTCAAAAATAAAACCGGTATTTTCACTGGTGGCTATGCAAATTAGATAAATTGAAATAAAATAGATCCAAAAGTAAAACCAATTCCTGATGAAAATAAGCAAATAAATGCATTTTTTTAATGCACATACATGTCTTTCCTGTCTTTACACACTTTTTGAACAATTTTTTGTTGGTTCCTAAGGTATTTCACTATTTTTCTCGACCATCGCAAGTTCTGAGGTATCAAATAACTATGCAAATTAGTGCCTTACCTATCAAATAACTATGCAAATTAACAAGGTATTTTCACTGTTGATTATGCACATGAGTAAACAACCTTTCAAAGTACTTTATGTTTGTAAATATTGCCGGCGACCACTACTTTACATGTAATATTGTTATATAGAAGATACTTCGGCGGATTCTGAACATAACGATTTGTTTAATTTGAATTATTTTGAACTTTCTGAGAGTGAATTTTATTATGATCAACAACAAAATAAATCTGACTCGAGGCCCGCGCCAGCGACTACGGCCACCAATGTCATCGTACGCGTACACATCAACAACGCCCAACAAATGCAGCCGATGGGAGATCATGCAACACATTCCTCAGGACCATCAACCAGCCAGAACGCAGTCAATCAATTCCCACAGTTATGCGGAATGTTTTCAAACACACAGTTTAGCGGTGGATCTTTCACATTTCATGTCGCCTGAAACAGCTCGATCTCTCAAAGTTCTAGTCAGTGTGTTTACATTATAAACCGCTGCAGACAATCTGTAATCTTTTCCGATTCTGATGAAGACTAATTTTTATAATATTGTACATTTTGAAAGATTTTGCTGAATTACTATTATATAGGACACTATAGATACCACGCTGTTGAATTTTATCTGTTTCTACTACTAAATTAATCTTGTATGCATTTCTTCTGATCGGTTTTGTGAATGAATCACAACGGAGCCAGCTAGCGAGAGCAGGTCAACACGTAATTTGCATATCAATACTTATTGTTGTTGACAACCAATCATCGCTCATAATTCACGTCTCTGACGTCTGAATGACATGAGCTGGTGACCTGATACATATTCATGTGAATATGTTGTTCGCCCTTCCCCACATGCATTTTATTGCGTTTTTGGTGTACATATGTAATAATAACAGAACCCCATGGCCTCGCAATGGATGGTAGGGCATACAGAAGTTATTTTCATGGGTGATTCAGTTTATTCTGCCACGTATTTTCACGAGCGATAGCTAGTGAAAATACAGCAGAATAAACTGAATCACGAGTGAAAATAACTTCTGTATGCCATACCGTCCATTGCGAGGCCATGGGGTTCTGTCATATAACTTCATCCGCACGCCTTTATGGCCGAGGCATGCCTCGCCTTGCTTACGCGAGTTGTCTTCATTCTAGTTCACTGTCACTCCAAATTACATGACAATATAGAATTAATCACAAGTTACATGTTATCTGAAAACATCAAACTTTTATAGTGGGTCTGAAGTGTGATTTTAGTGAGTACCAAGAACTCCCGTGTTAACTGGCTGTCGAAAGTTGCCCGGTCGAACAAGGCCAGCTTCAACTTCCGGTTCAAATCAGTCATTTTCTACCGAAAATACTTGAACGGTCCGGACCGTTACACAACGATCCTACTAAATTTACTTGCCATGGTTACTTAAAACACATAAAAATCCACCTTTTTGTGAAATTTGTAAACTTTCCGGTCCGTATTGAGGAAACTATGAGCGAAAAACCGGGTCGAAATTTCAGGGCCTCAAGTATGCGCCCCGAATTCATCGGAAAATTGGTATTCCTAAATGTAATGCCAAAATTTATTTTGCTGGCACGAAAGAAGAGATGTCAGTTGAGGTTTAGGCGTTTACAGTATCTAAAATGGTGGACTCTAGTGAAAGTTACGGCGAGTTGAAAATACCGAAAAATAAGGCCCGTGAGCAGCCATTCAGTGTCGCTGTCTAGCTGGAGGATAGATTGTATGCAAATGAGGATGTTGCAGATTGGCTGATTATGTAGAAGGGGTGCAAAATTTGGATTTGAAGTTTACAACCCTGTTTCGAACAAACACTTGTCATTTGGGCACACAATGCCTGGAATTATGACTATAGCACATATTACATTGCTTGTTTGACATCAATAGTGTCTTTTGAAAAGTGGCAGTTTACTTAAAGTCTTGTGGACTGATTTCCAATATGGCGTCGGTCACAATGCTCATTAACATATTCATTTTTTTGTTAAATTACAAAAAAAAAATCATAAAAAATAGAAAAGAAGATGTGCTGACTTGAAATTAACAAATCTGAGTAAGCTACCCCCTGCGCATCAACACACCAGATATCAAAGCAATCTGACAAGTAGTATTTGAGGAGATGATGAAAATATCATTTTTTGAAAAAAAATCATAAAATTTGAAAATGGCACAGATCAACTTGGCATGAACAAATCTGAATAGCCTCCCCCCAGGGAACATGCACACCAAATATCGAAGAATTCTGAACACTTTCGGAGATGATGATGAAAATATAAAAAGTTGATGGACACCAATGATTCACCTATACTCTATACCTTAATACCAACCTATACCTAAAGCTACGCTTTCAGCTTTCGCTGACAGCGGAGCTAAAAATAGTTTAAAAAGTCTGCGTAACCCAGTATATGGTGTATCTGGCGAAATCTTGTAATACATGAGACTTACTACACTTTACTGTAGAGGACTTGCAAAAATGCGCGAGAGTTTGTGATGTCATTAATCTGCCATATTGGAATTTTGCATACAGTCGCCCTGGTCACACTTCATGATAGACGATGGCCAACTAAAGTGTTATCAGAGTAAATCTGAACATAAAACTAATGATTGGACACAACATCACCACTTTATCAAAAGATATATGAGTCTGAAGAATACAAGTCAAAAGTCTTCAACATCCCATTTGCCATATAATCATAGACAGTTGAGGGAAAACACATTATCGCATGGCACAAACATGTCACTTTACTTTGGAAAAGGTGTGAACACCCTTTTTAGGGTATGTATCTTAGAGGGTTTAATGTGTGATAACAAATAATGATGACGGCTTCAACGTATGCAAATGTCTATGGAACAATATGGGAGGTGGAAAACTATGACAACAAAGCACATGACTGATACCAGGGTGCAAAACATTAGAGCAGGGTGCTGGCCATCGATACCAGGGTGCCACGCTCTGCTAAAACCCCTTGTGGAGAACACTGAATGATGTCTTTTGAAAAGTGAAAAGCTTACTTCGACCTAGTGTGCTGATGTCCAAAATAATGTCGGTCACAATGCACATGTGTCATTAAATTCAATTGTTCAAAAAATAGCACCAATGGCATTGTAGCACAACTGTACAATTTTAAAAATACCGCCAATGGCATTGAAGCACAACTGTACACTTTTTAAAAATATTTATCCATATGCTAGTCCATGCTAACAATAGGTGTTCATTTGCTGAAAGACTATCCAGTTGCCTATCCAACCATGTTGCTATCTTTACGATATATGCTATAATTTGGCTGTTGCTATGGGCGTGGTCATGTTGTTGAAATATTTATTGATTTGAACAATTTCCCAACTAGACACCTAAGGTAATACACCCACAAAATATCATGGCAATCGGTCCAGCGGTTTTTGAGTTTAAGTTGTTTACACACACACACACACACACACACACACACACACACACATATCCACAGACAGACACTTTGCCATGCCTATAGCACTATTGAACCTTATCAGTTGTGCTAAAAAAAACACCAAAAAATAGAAAGGAACATGTATTGACTTGAAATTAACAAATCTGAGTAAGCTACACATGCAAGATATTAAAACAATTTCATTTTTGACAAAAAGGCTGAAAAAATCTGAAAATGGCACAGATCAACTTGGTATGAACAAATCTCAATCAATAGCCTCCCCCAAGGAACATGCACACCAAATATCAATAGCTGGACAACCACGAGAAAAAAGTAGATTAAGGCGGGGTATCTAATTGATGCAAACTCATCACAAAACAATTCTCTTTTTTTCTTGGCCTTAAAATAGGTCTACAATGGGCGTGAAGTTCACAAACAGGTGAAATATTTATCATTGTTTCAATTTCGTCAAATATGGACATATCATTTTCAAATATCACACATTAATGCGGAGATGAATAAAGAGAAATTGTATCTTCTTAGATTTTCAATTAGAAGTTTAAGAAGTATGATATTGACCTCGAATTGTCTCCTTTTTACAGTGTTCTTTTCCGATTTCTCCCAATAACAAACTACCGCCATTTGTTGCAAGGCTTGTAATCGTTTATCTAGCTCGGTATCTCAGGAAATAAATACACTCTCAGATATTTATCAAGTGTAATAATCTATCATTTATACCAAGATGTATGTGGTCAAAATAAGAAAAATAGACCAAGCCTAGCCTACAAAGAAAATTTCACAACAATGTATTAATACTGGTGACCCATACATTGGCCTCTATATAATTAGTGTACAGTGAGGGTGCACCACTCAACAAAATCTTGACAACTTCCCCGTAGTGATTAAAGGAGTGTGATATAGTCTACCTGCAATGAGTAGACAAACCGACTTGTAAACTCGTGATGGGACAAGAAGGAAGTTCAACACGCGAATTTATTTATTATTTGCCGTGGAAACAGGTGTGCATATCCTGGGTATGTAGGGGATAACGAAAGCCAAGTGAAGTCGAGGATGGCAAGCTTTTCTGTGCTGAGAATAGGAAGCGGCATTTCAACAACATTTTTGACAACTAACTTTTATTCAAACTTGAAAAATCACAGATATACAGCTAAATTTCTTCCATAAATCATGAAATTACAAGACTATACCCTTACGGAAGGCATTCAGTTTAAATCTCATTTACTTTAAGTTGTTTACACACACACACACATACACGCATGCACGCACGCACACACACACACATTATTCCATGCCTATATAGCACTACTTAACCTAGTACAGTTGCGCTAATAAAACAATAAATGGTGATACATCTATTTTCTTCCTACTACATGTCATCAGCTAGGTAGAAATAAAAATGTTGTACCTTGAGTGGGGCCACTGCAAGCAGTGCTTCTTGTTTCTTATGTTCCATGTCATCAAACTATATGTTATTGGGTGACATACCAACGTACATACATGTGGATTTGTAGAAGGTGACAGGATGATAGAGAGAAAGAAAGAAACAAGGCAAACAATATTTGTTAAATGAATACCTCACTCTTGAAAAATTTGTAATTGTTAAATAATAACTTATCATAATTAGTACATGAATTATAGCTGAGTTTAGTATGAAATATGTTTTTATATTGCCAATCATTGTAAGTCATCAAATTCTTGTTTTCACACCAGAATACACTTCAACCAGTGACACATAACAACAATTTTAGTTGTATGTATATATGTATGTATGTATGTATGTATGTATGTATGTATGTATGTATGCATGCATGCATGCATGCATGCATGCATGCATGCATGCATGCATGTATGTATGTATGTATGTATGTATGTATGTATGTATGTATGTATGTATGTGTGAGTGTGTGTATGCATGCATGTATGTATGTATGTATGTATGTATGTATGTATGTATGTAAAAGGAAATGCAAGAAGAACTTGTGAGAGAGTCTGAATAAATAGATATAATCTGACGTTTCGAATAAAAATTCTTTTTCAAGGTATTCAAAGGCAAGACATATTAGGTAAACACCTGAATATATCTGAATGTTATGGAACAGAACGACAACTGCATGTGATTAACGGTTATATGTGTGAAAAGTTCTAATATTCGCAAGCACCAAATCGAACCCAATAGAACACCCCTGAAATATAAAATAAGCGTGATTAAACTGGGAATGACGTGAATAATCTATTAATTCCAAGGGTTCCAGCGTTCCGAGACGGAAAATGATTTCCTCTTCCTTCAACCACAATAGTTTCTCATCACCAGAAACCTTACAAATTCCTGAAATAGACATATCTGATACACTGTGATATGTATGTATGTATGTATGTATGTACGTATGTATGTATGTATGTATGTATGTATGTATGTGTCTATCTATCTGTCTATGAAGAGAGATGTCATCAAGAAATGTTTATTTGTGTACATCCTTTTATTTGTTTAGAGATATTTAAAAATAATTTCAAATGATTTGATAAATTGAAATACTTGGCCATGCTATTCAATAATGGCTAAAAGCACAGGATGAGTAGATTAGATTAGATTAGATGAGATGAGATTAGATTAGTCACAATAGTAAGATTTTGTTGAAGATGTTCAGTGCCCTCCCCATATATGGCTGCTGAAACCAGTTACCTTCAAGTTAGTAAAACTATTACAAATCATACTAAAATGCATGAATTCTATCTATATTCACTCCTCAACGTTTTATCTCTGATACCACCTAAGCTACTGTTTCCTCTCTGATACCACCAAGGCTAAGATTTTAAATACTGTTTCCTCATTGATACCACCTAAGCTACTGTTTCCTGTCTGATACCACTTAGGCTAAGATTTTAAATACCGTTTCCTCTCTGATACCACCAAGGCTGAGATTTTAAAAACTGTTCCCTCACTAATACCACCTAAGCTACTGTTTCCTCTCTGATACCACCTAGGCTAAGATTTTAAATACTGTTTCCTCTCTGATACCACCTAAGCTACTGTTTCCTCTCTGATACCACCCAGGCTAAGATATTAAATACTGTTTCCTCACTGATACCACCCAAGCTACTGTTTTCTCCCTGATACCACCCAGGCTAAGATTTTAAATACTGTTCCCTCACTAATACCACCTAAGCTACTGTTTCCTCTCTGATACCACCTAGGCTAAGATTTTAAATACCGTTTCCTCTCTGATACCACCAAAGCTACTGTTTCCTCTCTGATACCACCTAGGCTAAGATTATAAATTAATATTGTTTTCTTACTGATACCACGTAAGCTACTGTTTCCTCTCTGATACCACCTAGGCCAAGATTTTAAATACCGTTTCCTATCTGATACCACCAAAGCTACTGTTTCCTCTCTGATACCACCCAGGCTAAGATTATAAATATTGTTTTCTTACTGATACCACCTAAGCTACTGTTTCCTCTCTGATACCACCTAGGCTAAGATATTAAATACTGATTCCTCTCTGATACCACCCAGGCTAAGATATTAAATACTGATTCCTCTCTGATACCACCTAGGCTAAGATATTAAATACTGTTTCCTCCCTGATACCCCCCAGGCTAAGATATTAAATACTGTTTCCTCCCTGATACCCCCCAGGCTAAGATATTAAATACTGTTTCCTCCCTGATACAACCCAGGCTAAGATATTAAATACTGTTTCCTGTCTGATACCACTTAGGCTAAGATATTAAATACTGTTTCCTCCCTGATACCACCCAGGCTAAGATATTAAATACTGTTTCCTCTCTGATACCACCCAGGCTAAGATATTAAATACTGTTTTCTCCCTGATACCATCAAGGCTAAGATTTTAAATACCATTTTAAAAAGAAATCTGTAGTTAAAAGTTCTTCATTCTATTTCAACCTCTTTTGATTTGACCTCTGACCAAGTCATGCTTGTACAAAAAGACCTGGTCATGTCATTTTCATTATTTATAAGGTGATACTTGCTATTTGATTGGTTAAGAAGCATACATGTTACAATATATGCCCTCATAATAAGTCCTGTAATGTTGGGTTAATGTGTCAACCTCTACAACATTCCATCCCAATTCATTCTTTAAAGAGAGTTTTTTCATTGTGTTCATGCTGTTTGTCACTGCCATCCT
Source organism: Glandiceps talaboti (assembly GCF_964340395.1). Lineage (NCBI taxonomy): Eukaryota > Metazoa > Hemichordata > Enteropneusta > Spengelidae > Glandiceps > Glandiceps talaboti. Next base: position 626,686 of record NC_135563.1, on the reverse strand, counting down.
GAAAATTTTTAGTGCAATCTCTTCTAGTCTAGATTCTAACATGGTATCCAATCATCTCTGACCCCTCTTGAGATTCAATGTCTAATTTCTTCTAGTCTAGATTCTAACATGGTATCTAATCATCTCTGACCACTCTTGAGATTCAATGTCTAATTTCTTCTAGTGTAGATTCTAACAAATCAAGCCGACAACCATTTTTTAGACAAAGGCCATCAGAAAACATGCAGAAGAAGACAGAGAAACTCAAACAAAATAATCCTCCCAGCACTCTACATAACAAGCAACCAAGAAATACCAGTCTTCAACAAACTCTAACTACACCACAAAGTTACTCAATATAGTTGACATACTATACTTTCAAGAACATTGGCTGTATGAATATGAAAAAATACCGCCAATGGCGTTGTAGCACAACTGTACAGTTTTAAATGTTTATCCATATGCTAGTCCATGCTAACAATAGGTGTTCATTTGCTGAATAACTATCCAGTTGCCTATCCAACCATGTTGCTATCTTTATGATAAATGCTATCATTTGGCTGTTGCTATGGGCGTGGTCATGTTGTTAGATATATTTGCATACATTTATGTATGTTTTTGTTCACTTGTGTATGAATTCCTGATATTGTCTTTGCAATACACGTGATCATTTGGCTGTTGCTATGGGCATGGTCTTGTTGCTAGGCAAATTTAAATACATTTTTTGAATGTTTATTCAATTGTCTATTAAACCCCATTGTTATCTTTGTGAAATACACCACCGTTTGGCTGTTGCTATGGGCGTGGTCATGGTTACTAGGGTATTTGTATACATTTTTTGAATGTTTATTCATTTGTCTTTCTATTCCTGTTGTTATCTTTGTGAAATACACCACCGTTTGGCTGTTGCCATGGGCGTGGTCATGGTTACTAGGGTATTTGTATACATTTTTTGAATGTTTATTCATTTGTCTTTCTATTCCTGTTGTTATCTTTGCAAAATACGTGATTATTTGGCTGTTGCTATGGGTGTGGTCTTGTTGCTATGTAAATTTACATACATTTTTTGAATGTTTATTCAATTGTCTATTAAACCCTGTTGTTATCTTTGTGAAATACACCACTGTTTGGCTGTTGCTATGGGCGTGGTCATGGTTGCTAGGGTATTTGCACACATTTTTTGAATGCTTACTCACTTGCCTACCAGATGATGTTGTTATTTGACCAAAATATACTGCCATTTGGTTGTTGCTAAAGGGCGTGGTCATGGTCGCTAGGGCAAATTTTGTCAAAATATTTTGAAGAAAATCTGCAGAATAACAGTTTCAGAAACATCTCGCCAAGTTTCAGACTCATTGACCAAGTACTTTATTAGATATAAGTTTTTGACCAAAAATGAACATTCTTACACCTAATTTGCATATCACTCATGGAATCATTGTATGCTTAATATATCTTCGTCCATACATCCCTAGATGCATCCCCATCAAATTTCAGCCCAATCTGCTCAGTAGTTTTGGAATTATAGATTTTTAACCAAAAAGACACATTTTTAGGCCTAATTTGCATATCACTGATGGAATCATCATGTCATGAACAAATCTTACTTTACACCCCCTAAAGAATCTTCCCACCAAATTTTGCACCAATCTGCCCGGTAGTTTCTGAGTTTAAGTTTTTTTAAGGAAAATCACATTTTTTGACCCAAATCACACACCTGTGATGCGATCATTTTGATTTGAACAATTTCCCAACTAGACACCCAAGGTAATGGACCCACCAAATATCATGGCAATCGGTTCAGCATTTTTTGACTTTAAGTTGTTTACACACATACACACACACACACACACACACACACATACACACAGACAGACAGACAGATGCCGGGCGATCCCTATAGCACTACTGAACCTCAGTTCAGTTGTGCTAAAAACCTTTATTAATTAAACTGCTCCCAATTATAAAGTCTTCAGCAAATCTGTTGACAGATCTCACCAACTCAAAGACAACGACCCTATCCCACCAACTCAAAGACAACGAGGTTATGGTGGAATTGCAACATTATGGTCACATAAAGTTGATGACATAGTCGATATCCATCCAGACGGTTCGAACAACATTGGAGTGATTAAAATTAACAGTGAAATACCGGTCTGTATAATAAACGTCTATATGCCTTCAAGGAACTCTACCAATGGTGACAACAAATATGAATCTACACTTGACGAAATAAATGAAATCATTAACAAATTCTCTCCATCTCATATTAAAAGTAATTATCGCTGGTGATATAAGTCCTTTTCTGCACAGAAACGCTAAAAACCTCCATGACAAGAAATTTCAAAATTTTTGCACAGCAAATAAACTACCAGTTCACAGCAACTATCCAGAAAAGACCACATTTAGACATGAAAAAAATAGTGCAAATATTGCATTGTCACACAACTTTATGTTCAGGGCAATGATAGATATATAAATTTTTGAAGATTTAAAGTTGTAACCGAAACAAAATTTTCATAACTAATTTCCATCATAATAATCCAGCCATCCTATGTTGGAAGTGTACTAGACAAGTATAGCAACATCCTAATCAAACTTTAAAGTGATGTGTCTACAAGGTTTTGTACTTCTTTATTTTTTAAAATCAATTTGGAACCAAGTCATACCAATGTAACACTAACAGGTTTAACTTTCTTGGTTGTCTTAATATTGTAATATTTTAAACACAAGCTACATTCAGTTTATATGGGTAGGTGATGAAACAGCTGTCTTACAACATATTACATAATCAAGTCATAAACCAAACTGGCCATGCTACACACTTTACCACCAGAGGAAATAGTAAAGTAAACATTATAGCTAATTAACAATGTACTGTGTCAGCTATTAATAAGGACAAATCTACACATTCTCAACAAAGTTAAGCTCAATCTACTGGGTAATTTCAGAGTTGAAGATTTTTGAGGAAAAGCAATGATATAGAATAACACTTCTGGAAACATCTCACCAAGTTTCAGACTCATTCACTTAGTACTTTTTGAGATATACGTTTTTGACCAAAATTCACATTTTTACACCTAAATTCCATATCACTGATGAGATCCGTATGTGTTTAATATTTCTTCATCTATACATCCCTAGATGCATCCCTATCAAATTTCAGTTCAATCTGCTCAGTAGTTTTGGAAGTAAAGACTTTTGACCAAAAGGACACATTGTTAGCCCTAATTTGCATATCACTGATGCGACCATCATATCATGAATTCTTAGTAAAAACACCCTGAAGAATGTTTCACTCAAATTTCAGCCCGATCTGCCCAGTAGTTTTGAGTTGAAGTTTTTTGACCAAAAATCACATTTTTTGATCCAAATCACAACCGGTGTAAGATCATTTTGATTTGAACAATTTCCCAACTAGACACCCAAGGTAATGGACCCACCAAATATCATGGCAATCAACTTTAAGTTGTTTACACACACACACACACACACACACACACACACACACACACACACACACACACACACACACACACACACACACACACACACACACACACACACACACACACACACACACACACACACACACACATACACACACACACACACACACACACACAGATGCTGGGTGATCCCTATAGCACTACTGAACCTAAGTTCAGTTGTGCTAACAAAACGACAAGTCCCAAATTGATTACATCATTGAACAAGAATTCAACAACTACTCATGTCTCCAAAAAATCACAATATATGATGAAACCTATGACAATCTATCTGACCATGTTCCTGTGGAAGCTACCGTTAATATTCATCAAACATCAACTGGAAGTATTCAACCTGACAACATTACCCATGGAAACTTACAACATACGAACTACCCAACAAAGTTAACTGGGAAACGGTCAATACAGACAAATACAGTGAGAAACTTGAACAGTATCTACCAGATCCAAACAATACTCTTGATAGTCATTATGATATATTACGTCGTCTACACAAACACCTTTATATCTGCCATTACAACAGCTGCCAAAGAAGCCAGTAATAAATCCCGAATTGGAAAACAAACACACAAAAAGAAAGGTATCAAAGTTTGGAACCCAGACATTGCTAGAGCAATGAAGGAAGCAAGACAGGCAGCTACAACATGGATAAATGCCGGAAGACCTACTGATGAACTAAACCCAAACACTATTAATAGACGACTAACACGTAAAATGCTGCAGAAATCAATCACAACAGCAAATGCAGTATCAAGAGACTCTCTATACAACAAACTAATGGAAACACATAGTGAAGACAAGAAAACAGTCTACAAACTAATCAAAACACAAAGGAAAACCAAGTCCAGTACAATTAATAAACTCATTGTCAATACAAAAACATTCTCTGATGAAAACATTATCTATGGCTTCAGCTCACACTTTGCAAATCTTGCTACTCCACTTGATTCTCCGAGCTATGGCCAGTACTTTACTATTTTACATTTAATACATTTTTACATTCTATGGCTGCACGAAATACATTTAATACATTTAATACACGGAGATGGTTGAGGTACATTTAATACATTTAATACATTCTAGAGTTGCACGAAATACATTCTATTTCTTGGCGATGGTCCGGTAGCTTGCATTTAATACATTTAATACATTCTAGAGTTGCACAAAATATATTCTCGTATCGGAGACAGTACGGGACCTTGCATTTAATACATTTAATACATTCTAGAGGTGCACGAAATACATTCTATTAGTCGGCGATGGTCCGGGTCACTTGCATTTAATACATTTAATACATTCTAGAGTTGAACGAAATACATTTTATTTCTCGGCGATGGTCCGGGTAGCTTGCATTTAATACATTTAATACATTTAATACATTTAATGCATTTAATACAGTCTAGAGTTGCACGAAATACATTCTATTTCTCGGCGATGGTCCGGGTAGCTTGCATTTAATTCATTTAATACATTTAATGCATTTAATACATTCTAGAGTTGCACGAAATACATTCTATTTGTCGGCGATGGTCCGGGTAGCTTGCATTTAATACATTTAATACATTTAATACATTTAATGCATTTAATAAATTCTAGTGTTGCACGAAATACATTCTATTTCTCGGCGATGGTCCGGGTAGTTTGCATTTAATACATTTAATACATATAATGCATTTAATACATTTAATGCATTTAATACATTCTAGAGTTGCACGAAACACATTCTATTTGTCGGCGATGGTCCGGGTAGCTTGCATTTAATACATTTAATACATTTAATGCATTTAATACATTCTAGAGTTGCACGAAACACATTCTATTTGTCGGCGATGGTCCGGGTAGCTTGCATTTAATACATTTAATACATTTAATCATTTAATGCATTTAATACATTCTAGAGTTGCACGAAACACATTCTATTTCTCGGCGATGGTCCGGGTAGCTTGCATTTAATTCATTTAATACATTTAATGCATTTAATACATTTAATACATTTAATGCATTTAATACAGTCTAGAGTTGCACGAAATACATTCTATTTGTCGGCGATGGTCCGGGTAGCTTGCATTTAATTCATTTAATACATTTAATGCATTTAATACATTTAATACATTTAATACATTTAATACATTTAATGCATTTAATACATTCTAGAGTTGCACGAAATACATTCTATTTCTCGGCGAAGGTCCGGGTAGCTTGCATTTAATTCATTTAATACATTTAATGCATTTAATACATTCTAGAGTTGCACGAAATACATTCTTTTTCTCGGCGATGGTCCGGGTAGCTTGCATTTAATGATTTCTAACTTCTCTTTAAAAAATGTAAAACGTGCATGAGTTAAATGTAAAAAATGTATTTCGTGCAAAATATCTGACTTCTGGCCATGGATGGATTCTCCACACTACAACGAAGAGTACTATAACCTGGTAAATGAAGACACTGATGCTATCGAATCACTATGGTACACAAAAACACATGAAACTCTCACTATTACTGAAAATGAACTCTCAAATCATATTAAATCACTCACTAATAACAAAGCCAGTGACGTACAAGGAATACAAGCCGAACACCTAAAACCAAACTGGAGCATAACTACCAAACACCTTCTTCCCCTAATCAACAAGATGCTACTGACAAATTATATCCCCCAATCACACCTGTGACCTATACACAAACATAGCGCCAATGGCATTGTAGCACAACTGTACAGTTTTAAAAAAAATTTCCCATATGCTAATCCATACTAGGTATACATGTAGGTGTTCATTTGCTGAATGATTATCCATACATTCATTTGTCCATTTATCCCTGTCAATTACCCTTACAACAATCAAACCAGGAATGCAACCTACAACTACATGGCAAACAATTACCCATACAACAATCAATAATGCACCTAGGAATAACAAGAAACTCAACACTAAACCTGACATAGATATAAACATTTCTTCAACTCATATTAGCTACATTCTCAATACCAGGAACTGGATGTTATGGAAAAAAACGGTCTTAGTTCAAATGTGACAATTTCAATGTGGGAATATTTACATACTTCAAAGACTGACATGCGAACTAGAAAATGTCAAACTTACAAAAGCAGACATCAACAAACTAGAACTTCTACAAAAACCACTACTTAAACAAATATTATCACAACCAGACAACACTGCTGATGAAGCCATATACCTTTGTACTTAGATTTGTACTTAGTACAACTTTGTACTTAGATTTGTACTACTAAAACTTTGTACTTAGATTTGTACTACTAAAACTTTGTACTTAGATTTGTACTACTAAAACTTTGTACTTAGATTTGTACTACTAAAACTTTGTACTTAGATTTGTACTACTAAAACTTTGTACTTAGATTTGTACTACTAAAACTTTGTACTTAGATTTGTACTACTAAAACTTTGTACTTAGATTTGTACTACTAAAACTTTGTACTTAGATTTGTACTACTAAAACTTTGTACTTAGATTTGTACTACTAAAACTTTATACTTAGATTTGTACTACTAAAACTTTGTACTTAGATTTGTACTACTAAAACTTTGTACTTAGATTTGTACTAATAAAACTTTGCACTTAGATTTGTACTACTAAAACTTTGTACTTAGATTTGTATTATTAAAATAAAACTTAGAGACCAAGTATTGTGATATTCATAGAATAATTTCTTTTTTTAAAGATTTCATTAGGATAGGAAAAGTTTTACATTTCATTAAATTCATACTAAAAAGCACTTTTTTATACAGTATTTTCCCAAAGGACAAAACTGATGGATTTCATAATTTACTGAATTAAGTAATTTTAGTATGTTATCATTCTGTTCTCATTTGTAACCAATATCAATGAACACATGGTACTAACTAATATATTTATTCATTTCAACTATATATATATATATATATATATATATATATATATATATATATATATATATATATATATATATATATATATATATATATATATATATATATATATATATATATATATATATATATATATATATATATATATATATATATATATATATAATTATTACATATCAAAATACCTATATGCATACCGGTACTTACCCTGAGTTTGATATCTCTGTAGCTATCTTCTATGCCATCCCTTGTTTCCTTCAGTTTTTCACAATCTTCTACTTTCATTTGTAACATGGTTAGTTGATCTAACAATCTGATTTCTTGTTCAGCCTGAAATAATGCAGTGCAATCTCTGTTAAAATACTAATTAATGTTCAATCATGTGGAACATCATTAACATCAACAGTAATAGTTACCGTGGTGATATAAAGTAAACAAAACACTTGACTTATAATAATAATAATAATGGTTTATTTCACCTCAAAATATGGTGACCCTTAGGCCAAATTACAAGAGGTACACTTCTAAAAATAACATCAAATACAAAGTTGCACTTGAGCAAAGTTTTACACAACTTATCAACAACAAACAATAACAACAACAAGGACGATAAATCACATTCAATTGCGTAATAAATTAACACAATAAACAACTGGGCTGGAATCTTTGCGCTTGGTTCTTGATTGAAAACTTCTAATGCTACAGTTTCTCGTTGGATATCTATGGTTAATTGTAGGTTGAACAAGGTGATTTAATTTATGGTCTGGCTGTAAAATACTTTCACCAAATTTCTTACAAATATCTTGCCTTCTTCCTTCTAATGATTTTAGTTGAAGCATATTTTGTGCTTCTCTATATGAAGCAAATGGGTAAACAATTTTGAAAGCCCTCTTCTGAATTTTTTCTAACTGTTGTTTTTTGTTTTTCCGTTAACCCTCCTTGCCATACCACACAGGCATATTCTAATGTTGACCTTACAAGTGAGACATAAATACTTTTCAGATCTTGAACAGATGCACCGAATCTACTCAGTACACGTAGGATGTGCAGCCTTTGTGAGGCCTTGCTGACCAATTCGCTAACATGTCTATCCCACTTCAACTTATTATTTATAGTCAACCCTAGACACTTAAAATTGTCTATTTCACCCAGCTCAATATTAGATAATGAGAGGGGTTGAGGCTTGGTGAACTGTTTTGCAAAACATATCATGATTTCTTTGCATTTTTTTGGATTTAATTTCATGTTATTTTCTTCTGTCCATGTACTTACATCATCTAAAACTGATTGCATAGAAGAATTAACAGGTGTTCTTGAATGAAAGCTTTCAGACAATGTAGTATCATCCATGAATATGTAGTGAGAGCATTGGATACTCTCTTGGATGTCATTGATCATTATTGTAAAAAGTAAGGGTCCTAATTTCGTACCCTGGGGGATGCCCGCCCGAATACCTTGCCAGCTAGACAAACAGTCACCAACCTTAACCCGTTGGTTACAATTGCACAAAAAGTGTGCTACCCATTTGACTAAGTTGGTATTTATGCCAAGTTTCAATAGTTTTGACATCAAGATATTGTGATCTATTTTGTCAAATGCTTTACTAAAGTCCAAAAAGCACACTCTAACCAAATTTCCCTGCCCTTCTAATTGTTCTATCCAATTTTGCAACATATCTACAAGAGCAAATGTTGATGATGACCTTTTTACAGATGCGTATTGTTTTTCATCAAATTTACCTCTAATTTCATATTTTATCCATTCCCAATGATGCATTCAAACACCTTTGTGATACTATTTGTTAGTGAAATTGGCCTAAAGTCATCAACAGAAGCTGGGTGACTGGTCTTTGGAAGGGGGACTTACATGGAGCAATAATCAGTGGAGAATTAATGAAAAGATATGTAAACTAAAGCTACATCAACAAGCATTTTATAAGTTGTGGGCTTTGGTATTGTTGATGTATGCCATAAATTTGAAAACTTATAGTGGTACTCTAGTTTGAAAACATACACAGTATTCTAGTTTGAAAACTTATAGTGGTATTCTAGTTTGAAAACTTACAGTGGTACTCTAGTTTGAAAACTTACAGTGGTATTCTAGTTTAAAAACTTATAGTGGTATTCTAGTTTAAAAACTTATAGTGGTATTCTAGTTTGAAAACTTATAGTGGTATTCTAGTTTGAAAACTTATAGTGGTATTCTAGTTTGAAAACTTACAGTGGTACTCTAGTTTGAAAACTTACAGTGGTATTCTAGTTTAAAAACTTATAGTGGTATTCTAGTTTAAAAACTTATAGTGGTATTCTACTTTGAAAACTTATAGTGGTATTCTAGTTTGAAAACTTATAGTGGTATTCTAGTTTGAAAACTTACAGTGGTACTCTAGTTTGAAAACTTACAGTGGTATTCTAGTTTAAAAACTTATAGTGGTATTCTAGTTTAAAAACTTATAGTGGTATTCTACTTTGAAAACTTATAGTGGTATTCTAGTTTGAAAACTTATAGTGGTATTCTAGTTTAAAAACTTACAGTGGTACTCTAGTTTGAAAACTTACAGTGGTATTCTAGTTTAAAAACTTATAGAGGTATTCTAGTTTAAAAACTTATAGTGGTATTCTACTTTGAAAACTTATAGTGGTATTCTAGTTTGAAAACTTATAGTGGTATTCTAGTTTGAAAACTTACAGTGGTACTCTAGTTTGAAAACTTACAGTGGTATTCTAGTTTAAAAACTTATAGAGGTATTCTAGTTTGAAAACTTATAGAGGTATTCTAGTTTGAAAACTTATAGTGGTATTCTAGTTTGAAAACTTATAATAGTGGTATTCTAGTTTAAAAACTTATAGTGGTATTCTAGTTTGAAAACTTATAGTGGTACTCTAGTTTGAAAACTTATAGTGGTATTCTAGTTTGCATATGTATACAGGTATTCTAGTTTAAAAACTTATAGTGGTATTCTAGTTTGAAAACTTATAGTGGTATTCTAGTTTGAAAACTTATAGTGGTATTCTAGTTTGCATATGTATACAGGTATTCTAGTTAACTTATAGTGGTATTCTAGTTTGAGAACTTATAGTCACTGTGGTATTCTAGTTTGAAAACTTATAGCGGTATTCTAGTTTGAAAACATACACAGTATTCTAGTTTGAAAACTTATAGTGGTATTCTAGTTTGAAAACTTATAGCGGTACTCTAGTTTAAAAACTTATAGTGGTATTCTAGTTTGAAAACTTACAGTGGTATTCTAGTTCAAAAACTTATAGTGGTATTCTAGTTTGAAAACTTACAGTGGTACTCTAGTTTAAAAACTTATAGTGGTATTCTAGTTTGAAAACTTATAGTGGTATTCTAGTTTGAAAACTTACAGTGGTATTCTAGTTTAAAAACATACACAGTATTCTAGTTTGAAAACTTATAGTGGTACTCTAGTTTAAAAACTTATAGTGGTATTCTAGTTTGAAAACTTATAGTGGTATTCTAGTTTAAAAACTTATAGTGGTACTCTAGTTTAAAAACTTATAGAGGTATTCTAGTTTAAAAACTTATAGTGGTATTCTAGTTTGAAAACTTACAGTGGTATTCTAGTTTAAAAACTTATAGAGGTATTCTAGTTTGAAAACTTATAGTGGTATTCTAGTTTAAAAACTTATAGTGGTACTCTAGTTTAAAAACTTATAGAGGTATTCTAGTTTGAAAACTTATAGTGGTATTCTAGTTTAAAAACTTATAGTGGTACTCTAGTTTAAAAACTTATAGAGGTATTCTAGTTTGAAAACTTACAGTGGTATTCTAGTTTAAAAACTTATAGTGGTATTCTAGTTTGAAAACTTACAGTGGTATTCTAGTTTAAAAACTTATAGTGGTATTCTAGTTTGAAAACTTATAGTGGTATTCTAGTTTAAAAACTTATAGTGGTACTCTAGTTTAAAAACTTATAGAGGTATTCTAGTTTGAAAACTTATAGTGGTATTCTAGTTTGAAAACTTATAGTGGTATTCTAGTTCAAAACTTACAGAGGTACTCTAGTTTGAAGACTTTACCAATTATGCAAATAATGCATTAAAATTAAAAACTCACCAACAGGCTTTAGAGGATATGTGTGTTTTGTCATAGTTAATGTATGTGATAAATTATATGGAATTTGAAGCATGTATAGTGCAATTGCTGAAGATCATTAATATTGCAAATTACTCATTAAAAGTAAAAGCTACTTCAAGAAACCTCATGTGCGCATTGTTATGGTTGATATATGTACCAACTTATTTGAAATTTGCAGTTTACATTCTTAAGATAAAGCCTACTTACGTACCGAAAATCACTAATTATGCAAATTACTCATGAACACTAAAAAAACTATGGTAACTAGGCACTTTCTTATGGTTAATGTATGTGCCAAATTATATGGAATTTGAAGAGTGTATGATACAGCTTAATTACTGGATATCATTAACTTTTCAAATGACTCATTAAAAGTAAAAGTTGTATCAACAAACTTCATAGGACAGGTGTGTATTATTATGGTTGATATATGTACCATATTATATGAAATTTGAAGCTTGCATTATTAAGATACAGCCTAATTAAATGATGACATAGACAGACAGACATACATGCAGACAGAGACAGAGACAGACAGACACAGACAGACGGAGAGACAGACAGACACACAGACAGACATCGCCATTTCAATACCTCCCCTCTGGGAGGTAAAAATAACTGAATAAATATAAACACTAACATTTCACCAGATTTTCAACTCCTGGTTTACACAACTTATTAAAACTATAGATTAGTTGATGATAACAGATTGCAATTCTCCAGTAACAAGGTTCAAGTGAGAAATTCTGGATGTAAATGATCATGTCTTTCACTCTCAGACCGTGGTCGAAGTCAATGTATACTGTATATCAACTCTCCGTTACAATGTATGTTTTCAACCCTACCTTATTTTTGAGTGCCATCTCTGCTGCTTGGAGCTTGCCTTGTAGCATATCCCTCTCACTTTGTATATTATCTAAATCTTTCAACTTATTCCTTAATTCATTGAGTTCTTCTTCAAGTCTGGCTATTTCCTGCATGGTATTCTCAAGTTCATTACATTTCCCCATCAGCTGTTAGAACAGAGATACCAATCAGAGTTAGAACACAGTACAGGATGATAATTTTAAAGGTGATTTAAAATGCTAACATTAACAATTGCTATTTTGCTAGACGTCATGTTCTTGAAACATATTCTGGTTTTAAAATTTAAAAAATACCGCCAATGGCGTTGTAGCACAACTGTACAGTTTTTAAAAATGTTTATCAATATGGTAGTCCATGCTAACAATAAGTGTTCATTTGGTGAATGACTATCCAGTTGCCTATCCAACCATGTTGCTATCTTTACGATATACATGTATGCTATCATTTGGCTGTTGCTATGGGCGTGGTCATGTTGTTAGATATATTTGCATACATTTTTGAAAGTTTATTCAGTTGTCTATTAATTCCCGTTGTTATCTTTGCAATATATGTGATTATTTGGCTGTTGCTATGGGCGTGGTCTTGTTGCTAGGCATACTTACGTACGTTATTTGAATGTTTATTCAATTGTCTATTAATCCCTGTTGTTATCTTTGTGAAATACATGACCGTTTGGCTGTTGCTAAGGGCGTGGTCATGGTTGCTAGGGTATTTGCATACATTTTTTTAATGTTTACTCATTTGCCTACCAGATGATGTTGTTATTTGACCAAAATATACTGCCATTTGGTTGTTGCTAAGGGCGTGGTCATGGTTGCTAGGGCCAATTTTGTCAAAATGTTTTGAAGAAAATCTGCAGAATAACACTTTCAGAAACATCTCACCAAGTTTCAGACTTGGTGACCAAGTACTTTTTGAGATATAAGTTTTTGACCAAAAATGAACATTTTTACACCTAATTTGCATATCACTCATGGAATCATTGTATGCTTAATATTTCTTTGTCCATACATCCCTAGATGCATTCCCATTAAATTTCAGCCCAATCTGCTCAGTAGTTTTGGAATTATAGATTTTTAACCAAAAAGACACATTTTAGCCCTAATTTGCATATCACTGATGGAATGATCATGTCATGAACAAATCTTACTTTACACCCCCTTAAATGTTCCCACCAAATTACACACCAATCTGCCCAGTAGTTTTTGAGTTTAAGTTTTTTGACCAAAAATCACATTTTTTGACCCAAATCACACACCTGTGATGCGATCATTTTGATTTGAACAATTTCCCAACTAGACACCCAAGGTAATGGACCCACCAAATATCATGGCAATCGGTTCAGCGGTTTTTGACTTTAAGTTGTTTACACACACAAACACACACACACAGACAGACAGACAGACAGACAGACGCCGGGCGATCCCTATAGCACTACTGAACCTCAGTTCAGTTGTGCTAAAAAATACCGCCAATGGCTTTGTAGCACAACTGTACAGTTTTTAAAATGTTTATCCATATGCTAGTCCATGCTAACAATAGGTGTTCATTTGCTGAATGACTATCCAGTTGCCTATCCAACCATGTTGCTATCTTTGCGATATACACTATCATTTGGCTGTTGCTATGGGTGTGGTCATGTTGTTAGATATATTTGCATACATTTTTGTATGTTTTTGTTCACCTGTGTATGAATTCCTGATATTATCTTTGCAATATACGTGATCATTTGGCTGTTGCTATGGGCGTGGTCTTTTGCATACATTTTTAAATGTTTCATTTGTCTTTCTATTCCTGTTGTTATCTTCACAATATAGGTGACTATTTGGCTGTTGCTATGGGCGTGGTTTTGTTGCTAGGCACATTTGCATGCATTTTTTGAATGTTTATTCATTTGTCTTTCTATTCCTGTTGTTATCTTTGCAATATACGCGATTATTTGGCTATGGGCGTGATCTTGTTGCTAGGCAAATTTACATACATTTTTTGAATGTTTATTCAATTGCCTATTAATCCCTGTTATCTTTGTGAAATACACTACCGTTTGGCTGTTGCTGGTCATGTTTGCTAGGGATATTTGCATACATTTTTTGAAAGTTACTCATTTGCCTACCAGATGATGTTGTTATTTGACCAAAATATACTGCCATTTGGTTGTTGCTAAGGGCGTGGTCATGGTTGCTAGGGCCAATTTTGTCAAAATGTTTTGAAGAAAATCTGCAGAATAACACTTTCAGAAACATCTCACCAAGTTTCAGACTTGGTGACCAAGTACTTTTTGAGATATAAGTTTTTGACCAAAAATGAACATTTTTACACCTAATTTGCATATCACTCATGGAATCATTGTATGCTTAATATTTCTTTGTCCATACATCCCTAGATGCATTCCCATTAAATTTCAGCCCAATCTGCTCAGTAGTTTTGGAATTATAGATTTTTAACCAAAAAGACACATTTTAGCCCTAATTTGCATATCACTGATGGAATGATCATGTCATGAACAAATCTTACTTTACACCCCCTTAAATGTTCCCACCAAATTACGCACCAATCTGCCAGGTAGTTTCTGAGTTTAAGTTTTTTGACCAAAAATCACATTTTTTGACCCAAATCACACACCTGTGATGCGATCATTTTGATTTGAACAATTTCCCAACTAGACACCCAAGGTAATGGACCCACCAAATATCATGGCAATCGGTTCAGCGGTTTTTGACTTTAAGTTGTTTACACACACAAACACACACACACAGACAGACAGACAGACGCCGGGCGATCCCTATAGCACTACTGAACCTCAGTTCAGTTGTGCTAAAAAATACCGCCAATGGCTTTGTAGCACAACTGTACAGTTTTTAAAATGTTTATCCATATGCTAGTCCATGCTAACAATAGGTGTTCATTTGCTGAATGACTATCCAGTTGCCTATCCAACCATGTTGCTATCTTTGCGATATACACTATCATTTGGCTGTTGCTATGGGTGTGGTCATGTTGTTAGATATATTTGCATACATTTTTGTATGTTTTTGTTCACCTGTGTATGAATTCCTGATATTATCTTTGCAATATACATGATCATTTGGCTGTTGCTATGGGCGTGGTCTTTTGCATACATTTTTAAATGTTTCTTCATTTGTCTTTCTATTCCTGTTGTTATCTTCACAATATACGTGACTATTTGGCTGTTGCTATGGGCGTGGTTTTGTTGCTAGGCACATTTGCATGCATTTTTTGAATGTTTATTCATTTGTCTTTCTATTCCTGTTGTTATCTTTGCAATATACGCGATTATTTGGCTATGGGCGTGATCTTGTTGCTAGGCAAATTTACATACATTTTTTGAATGTTTATTCAATTGCCTATTAATCCCTGTTATCTTTGTGAAATACACTACCGTTTGGCTGTTGCTGGTCATGTTTGCTAGGGATATTTGCATACATTTTTTGAAAGTTTACTCACTTGCCTACCAGATGATGTTGTTATTTGACCAAAATATACTGCCAATTGGTTGTTGCTAAGGGCGTGGTCATGGTTCCTACGGCCAATTTTGTCAAAATATTTTGAAGACAATCTGCATAATAACACTTCTAGAAACATCTCACCAAGTTTCAGTGTCATTAACCAAGTACTTTGTGAGATACAAGTTTTTGACCAAAAATGAACATTTTTACACCTAATTTGCATATCACTCATGACATCATTGTATTCATAATATGTCTTCATCTATACATCCCAAGATGCATTCCCATTAAATTTCAACACAATCTGCTCAGTAGTTTTGGAATTAAAGATCGACCAAAAAGACACATTTTTAGCACTAATTTGCATACCACTGATGGGATCATCATGTCGTGAACAATTCTTAATCTAAACACCCTTAAGAATGTTCCCACCAAATTTCAAACTGATCTGCCCAGTAGTATTTGAGTTTAAGTTTTTTTTACCAAAAATCACATTTTTTAAACCCAAATCTGGTGGTAAGATCCTTTTGACTTGAACAATTTCCCAATTAGACACCCAAGGTAACCAAATATCATGGCAATCGGTCTGGCAGTTTTTTACTTTAAGTTGTTTGCACACACACACACACACACACACACACACACACACACACACACACACACACACACACACATCGACACAGACAGACAGACAGACAGACACTTTGCCATGCCTATGGCACTATTGAACGTTATCAGTTCAGTTGTGCTAATAATCATCTGTACACCATGATCAAAAACAAGCAATAATTCAAGTCCTCAACAAATCGATAAGGCCTACTTCTGTTGAGTCCGAATGTGAGTTTTACATAGGTCTCAGACCGGGTTCCGTAAGTCTACAATATCACATCCTATGCAGTCTTGTGCTGGCTCCATAAGTCCAGAATATCACACCCTATGCAGCCTTGTGCTGGCTCCGGAAGTCTAGAATATCACACCCTATGCAGCCTTGTGCTGGCTACGTAAGTCTAGAATATCACACCCTATGCAGCCTTGTGCTGGCTCCGTAAGTCCAGAATATCACACCCTATGCAGCCTTGTGTTGATTCCGTAAGTCTAGAATATCACACCCTATGCAGCCTTGTGCTGGCTCCGTAAGTCCAGAATATCACACCCTATGCAGCCTTGTGTTGGTTCCGTAAGTCCAGAATATCACACCCTATGCAGCCTTGTGTTGGTTCCGTAAGTCTAGAATATCACACCCTATGCAGCCTTGTGTTGGTTCCGTAAGTCTAGAATATCACACCCTATGCTAGAATATCACACCCTATGCAGCCTTGTGCTGGCTCCGTAAGTCCAGAATATCACACCCTATGCAGCCTTGTGTTGGTTCCGTAAGTCTAGCATATCACACCCTATGCAGCCTTGTGTTGGTTCCGTAAGTCTAGAATATCACACCCTATGGAGCCTTGTGTTGGTTCCGTAAGTCTAGAATATCACACCCTATGCAGCCTTGTGTTGGCTCCGTAAGTCTAGAATATCACACCCTATGCAGCCTTGTGTTGGTTCCGTAAGTCTAGAATATCACACCCTATGCAGCCTTGTGTTGGTTCCGTAAGTCTAGAATATCACACCCTATGCAGCCTTGTGTTGGCTCCGTAAGTCTAGAATATCACACCCTATATGCTGGCTCCGTAAGTCTAGAATATCACACCCTATGCAGCCTTGTGCTGGCTCCGTAAGTCTAGAATATCACACCCTATGCAGCCTTGTGTTGGCTCCGTAAGTCTAGAATATCACACCCTATGCAGCCTTGTGTTGGTTCCGTAAGTCTAGAATATCACACCCTATGCAGCCTTGTGTTGGTTCCGTAAGTCTAGAATATCACACCCTATGCAGCCTTGTGCTGGCTCCGTAAGTCTAGAATATCACACCCTATGCAGCCTTGTGCTGGCTCCGTAAGTCTAGAATATCACACCCTATGCAGCCTTGTGTTGGTTCCATAAGTCTAGAATATCACACCCTATGCAGCCTTGTGCTGGCTCCGTAAGTCTAGAATATCACACCCTATGCAGCCTTGTGCTGGCTCCGTAAGTCTAGAATATCACACCCTATGCAGCCTTGTGTTGGCTCCGTAAGTCTAGAATATCACACCCTATGCAGCCTTGTGTTGGTTCCGTAAGTCTAGAATATCACACCCTATGCAGTCTTGCGCTGGCTCCGTAAGTCTAGAATATCACACCCTATGCAGCCTTGTGTTGGCTCCGTAAGTCTAGAATATCACACCCTATGGAGCCTTGTGTTGGTTCCGTAAGTCTAGAATATCACACCCTATGCAGCCTTGTGTTGGTTCCGTAAGTCTAGAATATCACACCCTATGCAGCCTTGTGTTGGTTCCATAAGTCTAGAATATCACACCCTATGCAGCCTTGTGTTGGCTCCGTAAGTCTAGAATATCACACCCTATGCAGCCTTGTGCTGGCTCCGTAAGTCTAGAATATCACACCCTATGCAGCCTTGTGTTGGTTCCGTAAGTCTAGAATATCACACCCTATGCAGCCTTGTGTTGGTTCCGTACGTCTAGAATATCACACCCTATGCAGCCTTGTGCTGGCCATAAAATAATACACGTAAATTCACTGTCACAAGCCAAACATGCAACAAGTCATTGAGAATGACATAGTCCCCGCTATGATTGGGTTTTAAGGAATTATCACTACTCTGATCACGCAACAACACTTGTGAACCTAAATCAAACAGACTTAGATATGTTGTGTCTGCTTGTTGGACATGGAACATGCCTACAACAATAAAGGATGGGTCGGGTATGGGGGATCGTATCACGACGAAAATGGATATGCACATGTATGTCATAGAACACTGTCCTAATACCAACTTTGAATGAGATCTGTTCAAGCATGTCTGAGTTATGGCTTTGGACATGGAAAATTCGCAAACAAAATGGCTACCAGGCAGCGATATTGGATCGTATCACGATGAAAATGGATATGCACATGTATGTTATAGAACACTGTCCTAATACCAACTTTGAATGAGATCTGTTCAAGCATGTCTGAGTTATGGCTTTGGACATGGAAAATTCGGAAACAAAATGGGTGCTAGGCGGCCATATTGGATCGTATCATGACAACAAATGGATATGCACATGTATGTCATAGAACACTGTCTTAATACCAACTTTGAATGAGATCTGTTCAAGCATGTCTGAGTTATGGCTTTGGACATGGAAAATTCACAAACAAAATGGCTGCTAGGCGGCCATATTGGATCGTATCATGACAACAATGAATGTGCACATGTATGTCATAGAACACTGTCCTAATACCAACTTTGAATGAGATCTGTTCAAGCATGTCTGAGTTATGGCTTTAGACAGGGAAAATTTGCAATCAAAATGGCTGCTAGGCGGCCATATTGGATCGTATCATGAAACAAATTGACGTGCATATGTATGCCATTGTATGTTGCCCCTGTACCAAGTTTGAAAAAAATCAGTCCAGGCATCTCCAAGAAACGGCTGCGGACGGACGGACAGACTGACGGATGGACGGACGCACGGAACCCAATCCATAAGTCCCCGTCCCGGACTTCGTCCGGCGGGGACTAACAATACAAGACCACAACAAAAGCTGTGAAATATTTACAGGTCCCCCTCACTTCATATATAGACAAGATTAATAGGCTGGCTTTAATTTTTGTCTTGCCAAGGTAGTCAAAGGCCTACACTGCAAAACCATTAAGAACTTTAGTAGCAATCAACTTCTGAGACGGGAACAAAATCGGCAATCAGAACATTATGCTTGGTTCAAATTATTTTTTGAGTCAACACAATATCTTTAGAGAAATCTAGATATCGACTTGCAGCAGTAGTTGAGCTCCTAGTTTTATCAAGGTACAAATCGGCAAGAGAATTCAATGATCAACTAACCCAACATACTCTTCAAAATCACTAGCATTTTCACAATTGTTGCTGTATTAGGACACAGTGCCTACATAAAAAAGACAAAACAATCTAAAGAAGATTCATCACTCTCAGATAAATTTTGATGAGTATCAAAGTCAGAATTACTACTGTCTGAAATTGCTTACTATACTAACTGGGCACTCTCTATGACGTCACAATCCCTAAAAGGGAGAACAATAGGCAGTATAACCACAAGTTCATTGCTGTTTGGGTCGCCCGCTGATCGCCAGTTTTAACTCTTTTTATTTCTCATTTATAATGTAATTTTGAATAGTTAGCACAGCATTTACTGGTTAAGAGACATAGAAAGAACATTTTTCAAGGTTGTGGTATGGGATATTTTGAATCACCTTGAAAGTAATCTCACCAACTAGTTCACTGAGTAGCAGTCTTTATATTATCTACATATAGAGGAACAGTCCTCAAAACAACTGTGTATTCTCAGTAACTTTACATTAGGTACACATAGCATGACACAGTACTCAACATAATATAACAATGTATTCTGGTAACTTTACATTATGTACACACAGAGGGACACTGTTCAGAACATAACAGTGTATTCTGGTTAATTTAGATTCAATTCAAAGGCCATTCTTAAATTTGACTTGATGTTGCCAAGATACTTCAAAATGTCTTACTAGAATAGAGTTACATGTATCCCATACCTCTCTCTTTACACTTTCCAATTTAGCTACCAAGTCTTTGTACTTGGACTCTGCAGCTGATTGTTGTAATCTGTTTTGTTGTTCTAGTCGTCCCATCTCCTGTCTCAATTTCTGAATCTCACCCATCTTTTCCTCCACTGCCCCTTCCTATAAGTACAAAGGATAATGTAAACATTTGGTCACAATTCATACTTTCTCAAGATTTAATTTTTAAAAAGTGCAAAATTTAGTATTTATGTCATATTTTCTTATATCAAAAGATATGAGATTTGATTGTCTCCTTGGAGCATTTCTCTAACCTAGCTTCAACATAAAAGTGGAAATTTTGGACATAATAATAACAAGTCTTCATCAAACACACTGGGCCCAATATTTCAACTTTAATTTTAGCAATTCGTATTCTGAATATTTTATGACAAACATAGCCACCAATCAGTCATTATCGCAAAGGTCTTGAAACAAAGAGAGGTGTACATGTAGGCTACTGTATCTGATATTTGTGCCAGGTTTGGCTGTAATGGGTTCATGCACACCAGAGCTGCGCATGTGCACTGTGATGGTTTTTGCCATTTGATCTTGAAGTTAGAAGTCAAGGTCAAAAGCCAAGGTCTCACTAGAAAATTTATTATAGATAAATATGTCTAACTTTGTTAGATTATTCAACATTTGTAATAATGGGTTGAAAACAGGTGGTCACCTCACTTGTTTCCATGGTAACATTTCATGTAAAGAGGTTATCAAAACTCATAAAAGTTGAGTTTGGCGTATTTTCAACTCGCTGTATTAGATAATATTAGATAATGTAATCACTTCTTTTGTGCCAGTAAAATCAATTTATAAATTATTTGTAGGAGTATTGATTTGAAAGCAAATTGATGACTGTTATTAGGTGCAGATGAAATGTATGGGCAAACTCAGTGTACTCCTCCTTAAATGAGGTCTCTATCTATTAAGATCCACAGTTAATGTGCAAAACTTGAATTTTTACAATAAATATGGAGTCCATTTGTAACTATTTGAAATATGTGACGTATTTTTGTCAGGGATATGTAAGAAATGATACGAATGTTGGAAAAGAGTGAATTCTAACCTTTGCAGCCAATTCTTTGTCTCTTCTATCGAGTTTTGTTCTGTACATGGTAGCCATATCCACTGAACTCTTTACTTCATCTTCTTTCAAACTAAGCTGTCTATGAATCTTATCCAGCTACAATGCAAAATTATACAGTAATGAGCTGGTGATGGATTGGTAACACGATGGAATAGTAAGGAATATTTTTTTTTTAATACAAATGATTTCCATTGTCACAGTTCATAAGTGTTATCTTGTGTAGTTCTATACTGTCTGCATTGCATTGTAATCTAGTGTATTGTACTATTATCTTGTGTAGTTCTATACTGTCTGCATTGTATTGTAATCTAGTGTATTGTACTATTATCTTGTGTAGTTCTATACTGTCTGCATTGTATTGTAATCTAGTGTATTGTACTATTATGTTGTGTAGTTCTATACTGTCTGCATTGTATTGTAATCTAGTGTATTGTACTATTATGTTGTGTAGTTCTATACTGTCTGCATTGTATTGTAATCTAGTGTATTGTACTATTATGTTGTGTAGTTTTATACTGTCTGCATTGTATTGTAATCTAGTGTATTGTACTATTATGTTGTGTAGTTCTATACTGTCTGCATTGTATTGTAATCTAGTGTATTGTACTATTATCTTGTGTAGTTCTATACTGTCTGCATTGTATTGTAATCTAGTGTATTGTACTATTATCTTGCGTAGTTCTATACTGTCTGCATTGTATTGTAATCTAGTGTATTGTACTATTATCTTGTGTAGTTCTATACTGTCTGCATTGTATTGTAATCTAGTGTATTGTACTATTATGTTGTGTAGTTTTATACTGTCTGCATTGTATTGTAATCTAGTGCATTGTACTATTATGTTGTGTAGTTCTATACTGTCTGCATTGTATTGTAATCTAGTGTATTGTACTATTATCTTGTGTAGTTCTATACTGTCTGCATTGTACTATTATGTTGTGTAGTTCTATACTGTCTGCATTGTATTGTAATCTAGTGTATTGTACTATTATGTTGTGTAGTTCTATACTGTCTGCATTGTACTATTATCTTGTGTAGTTCTATACTGTCTGCATTGTATTGTAATCTAGTGTATTGTACTATTATGTTGCGTAGTTCTATACTGACTGCATTGTATTGTAATCTGGTGTATTGTACTGTTATGTTGCGTAGTTCTATACTGACTGCATTGCATTGTAATCTAGTGTATTGTACTATTATGTTGTGTAGTTCTATACTGTCTGCATTGTATTGTAATCTAGTGTATTGTACTATTATGTTGTGTAGTTCTATACTGACTGCATTGTATTGTAATTAAGTGTATTGTACTATTATGTTGTGTAGTTCTATACTGTCTGCATTGCATTTTAATCTAGTGTATTGTACTATTATGTTGTGTAGTTCTATTCTGTCTGCATTGTATTGTAATCTAGTGTATTGTACTATTATGTTGTGTAGTTCTATACTGTCTGCATTGTATTGTAATCTAGTGTATTGTACTATTATGTGTAGCTCTATACTGTCTGCATTGTATTGTAATCTAGTGTATTGTACTATTATGTTGTGTAGTTCTATACTGTCTGCATTGTATTGTAATCAAGTGTACTGTACTATTATGTTGTGTAGTTCTATACTGTCTGCATTACATTTTAATCTAGTGTATTGTACTATTATGTTGTGTAGTTCTATACTGTCTGCATTGTATTGTAATCTAGTGTATTGTACTATTATCTTGTGTAGTTCTATACTGACTGCATTGTATTGTAATCTGGTGTATTGTACTGTTATGTTGTGTAGTTCTATACTGACTGCATTGTATTGTAATCTAGTGTATTGTACTGTTATGTTGTGTAGTTCTACACTGACTGCATTGTATTGTAATCTAGTGTATTGTACTATTATGCTGTGTAGTTCTATACTGTCTGCATTGTATTGTAATCTAGTGTATTGTACTATTATGTTGTGTAGTTCTATACTGTCTGCATTGTATTGTAATCTAGTGTATTGTACTATTATGTTGTGTAGTTCTATACTGTCTGCATTGTATTGTAATCTAGTGTATTGTACTATTATGTTGTGTAGTTCTATACTGTCTGCATTGTATTGTAATCTAGTGTATTGTACTATTATGTTGTGTAGTTCTATTCTGTCTGCATTGTATTGTAATCTAGTGTATTGTACTATTATGTTGTGTAGTTCTATACTGTCTGCATTGTATTGTAATCTAGTGTATTGTACTATTATGTGTAGCTCTATACTGTCTGCATTGTATTGTAATCTAGTGTATTGTACTATTATGTTGTGTAGTTCTATACTGTCTGCATTGTATTGTAATCAAGTGTACTGTACTATTATGTTGTGTAGTTCTATACTGACTGCATTGTATTGTAATCAAGTGTATTATACTATTATGTTGTGTAGTTCTATACTGACTGCATTGTATTGTAATCTAGTGTATTGTACTATTATGTTGTGTAGTTCTATACTGACTGCATTGTATTGTAATCTAGTGTATTGTACTATTATGTTGTGTAGTTCTATACTGACTGCATTGTATTTTAATCTAGTGTGTTGTTCTATTATGTTGTGTAGTTCTATACTGTCTGCATTACATTTTAATCTAGTGTATTGTACTATTATGTTGTGTAGTTCTATACTGTCTGCATTGTATTGTAATCTAGTGTATTGTACTATTATCTTGTGTAGTTCTATACTGACTGCATTGTATTGTAATCTGGTGTATTGTACTGTTATGTTGTGTAGTTCTATACTGACTGCATTGTATTGTAATCTAGTGTATTGTACTGTTATGTTGTGTAGTTCTACACTGACTGCATTGTATTGTAATCTAGTGTATTGTACTATTATGCTGTGTAGTTCTATACTGTCTGCATTGTATTGTAATCTAGTGTATTGTACTATTATGTTGTGTAGTTCTATACTGTCTGCATTGTATTGTAATCTAGTGTATTGTACTATTATGTTGTGTAGTTCTATACTGTCTGCATTGTATTGTAATCTAGTGTATTGTACTATTATGTTGTGTAGTTCTATACTGACTGCATTGTATTGTAATCTAGTGTATTGTACTGTTATGTTGTGTAGTTCTATACTCACTGCATTGTATTGTAATCTAGTGTATTGTACTATTATGTTGTGTAGTTCTATACTGTCTGCATTGTATTGTAATCTAGTGTATTGTTCTATTATGTTGTGTAGTTCTATATTGTCTGCATTGTGTTGTAATCTAGTGCATTGTACTATTATGTTGTGTAGTTCTATACTGACTGCATTGTATTGTAATCTAGTGTATTGTACTGTTATGTTGTGTAGTTCTATACTCACTGCATTGTATTGTAATCTAGTGTATTGTACTATTATGTTGTGTAGTTCTATACTGACTGCATTGTATTGTAATCTAGTGTATTGTACTATTACGTACAATGTATATGTACTGTACGAGTTTTTTGTCATGCAAGCACCTACCATCTCATTCAATAAACTTATCATTATAACAACATCCAACACAAGTAATAAGTGATTCTGGCTTAATTACCTCTTCTCTGAGTTCATTTACAATGGCTTCATCTGTTTTATTCATTTTAAGAAGCCTTTCCAATCTCATTACCTTAGGAAAAATAACACAAAAGAGAGTACATGTAAAGTGTTTGAAATAAACTGGCAAAAAATGTCTATCATGTTTTCCTTGTACTGCACCACAAGTTTGCCATGCTGTCAGTCTGTGTACACATTCATTGATATGTTGATATGCAATTAGGCTGCTTTAGAAAAACTTGTGGGGGGGGGGGGGGGTGTGGTGGTTAGGTCGGTCGGGAGATTTTGTTTTTTCCAAACCCCCAATTTTTTTTAAAGTAAAAAAATGTGGCTTGGCTTGTTTGAGTTATACATTTACTAAATGTTAAGTAACCTCCTCTGCCTAAAATTGTTAAGTAACCTCCTCTGCCTGGATCAAAAAATTTTGAAGTACCCCCCTTCAATTTTAAATAGCAGATAATTTGTTTTTGTTATACACGCACTCATACATACATATATACTGATCATTACCATCCAAGTACCCTGCCTGTAAAACGTCTACCTAGACATTCTCTTTGCAAAAATTAAAACAATGTGTTTTACTGTTTCTCTCCCTTTGGCACATACTGAGATATATAACTGTTTTCCTTTAAAAAAATAATCTATCAAACATGTTATTGTCCTTTAGCTCAAGTGTTTTTGAAGTAGGCATAAGCTTATGGTCATTTTTTAAATTGATAGCAACATGTCTTTAGATATTCACATTTTAAAATATTTTGTCATTATTTTAAAACTATTTCTCTATTTTTGAGGATACATGGACTTGGAGGCTCCTAGTTTTTATCTGAAGACAAAAACCTCTCTAATACAGCTAAAAGAAAATTATTGTCATTACTTGATTAATAGACTACATGTAACTGTTGTTGTCAATCAGCTGTCCAACTGAGTCTTTAATTTCTGTTCATTAATGTATTATTTCCTTGATGTGTTGCAGTTGATTGCAATTGTCTTCTTAATTACAGTTGCAAATGTTGATGCACAAACTATAGTTTTGTATTGGAATGTACTAGTTCAGTCCCTAATTGTACAGTAAAAACTGACAACTTGGGACAGAATGACATTGAATAACACTGTCTATAAAATGCAGTCTTGTATCTTGTTCTTGTTTGATTTAGTTGAATATACTGTCAAGAGAAAGTAAATGTATAACTCAAACAAGCCAAGCCACATTTTCAAGTCACAGAATATTGTATCAAGTGGTATATAGGTATTGATATTTACATAGTGCATGCAGTATATCTGTATTGTCTTCTTTTGAAGATTTTTGCAAAAACCGTAAGTGTGTTCATTTACATTTTTGACTTCCATGTGGTAGTTTTCCTTCCATATCTTGTATATGAAAATATCATTTTCACCACCATCACTGTTATCATCATCATCATCATCATCATCATCATCATCATCATCATCATCATCAGAACCAATATCGCCTTCAACTACATCTGAGTTTGAACTATCTTTATCATCACTCTCACTGTCATTATCACTGTCTTCAAATGACACATCACTCTCACTGACATTATCACTGTCTTCAAATCACACATCACTCTCACTGTCATTATCACTGTCTTCAAATGACACATCACTCTCACTGTCATTATCACTGTCTTCAAATGACACATCACTCTCACTGTCATTATCACTGTCTTCAAATCACACATCACTCTCACTGACATTATCACTGTCTTCAAATGACACATCACTCTCACTGTCATTATCACTGTCTTCAAATGACACATCACTCTCACTGTCATTATCACTATCTACAAATGACACATCACTCTCACTGTCTTCAAATGACACATCACTCTCACTGACATTATCACTAACTTCAAATGACACATCACTCTCACTGACATTATCACTAACTTCAAATGACACATCACTCTCACTGTCATTATCACTGTCTTCAAATGACACATCACTCTCACTGACATTATCACTGTCTTCAAATGACACATCACTCTCACTGACATTATCACTGTCTTCAAATGACACATCACTCTCACTGACATTATCACTAACTTCAAATGACACATCACTCTCACTATGGCTCCCAACAGTTTGACAGCTTCACTCATTTATTTCAATCAACAGTATGATATACATTGTAGTACAGTCCATCCTTTACTATTAAGAGGCTTAATTTGTCCATGTATGAGGAGTCATGAAGTCAGTTTATTTTTCAGTTATGAATATACTGTCCCACTATGACCCACATTGTTTTTTCAGATACCCCCATCACCATGCATATTATATGGAATGCCCCCTCAAATCTCCTGAAGACCCCCCCCCCCCCCCCCCCGACAGGTTTTTGTGAAAGCAGCTTTAATGAGCTCAACATCTTAATTTAAGAAATTTAATACAAATGAAAACTGAAAACTCATTGGAAGCTATACATCAAATATTGAAAACAGATTGGGAAACTATAAAGTCACAAGTATTGTCCCAGAACAAATCACTGTCACTAAAATGAACATTATATTCTAAATCAATTATTTCAGTCAAACCAAACATTCTCATTCAACCCATCTTACTCACCTCTGCCTTCAGAGATGTAATTTGGCTGTTTTTATCTCTAAACTCAGTGTGCAACTGGGTGTTTTCAGTCCGCAAACTTCTACATTGTTTACCCTTCTCTTCCAAGGCCTCTTCTCTTTCCTGAAGCTGTTCAAATAGAAAATAAAATATTCAAAATTAAAACCAAATGAATCAAAAGATTCCGCTTGCAATGGATATTGATCTAATGTCATCAATATAAGCAAAGAATTGGCTTGACAGAATTTCTTAATCACACTTAATAATGGCTAATTACTAGGGACAAAATCCTTGAACACATTTGGCATTGTCCAATGACATTTAACTCAATTGACAAACACACCAACAAACAGGTGTATTAAAGCCATGCATATACAGAGCTTTTCATTGGTTGAATAAATTGCAGCAAACAGCCAATCACATTGACTGATGAATTTCAAAATGAGATGTCTTTAACCACTGTTACAGTATTAGTTCTAGTATACTGCTATGGCTTCACCTCTGTGCTCCTAATATTGTAAACTTCCCTCAAGGCTACATTGTTTTCATTTCACTATCTTACTATCTGTCCCATTAGGTCATCAGTTGTAACAAACAGATGTCACTGTGACATTTTATCGTCAAAACTTGCACCAACTCTTTTGTATAAATTATACCACCTTGCTAGCCATATATTTCTTCCTTTACCATTAATCTGTATACAATGAATGCGATGCAAACTGTACATTCCAATTTCATTTATCATTTTCTTGTACTGGTAGTACCATTGCTATCTAGGTATATGCAATACTATGCTGTATGCTATTTTGACAAACCACCATGTGCCGAGGTATATTGATCTATTTTTGGATAACAATCATGTGGCCATTGTGTACATCTGTACATTTGCATTACAGCAATACAGGTATATTTAATTTCTTCCCTTGATGAATAAATGAATAAGTAATCAGTTTAGGCAAGTCATGGCAGATACAACACCAGGGCTCTATTCATATGTAAATAACGAACATATTTTAAGCATGTGATTATCACGTGACAGTCAGGTGATTAAATACAAGTTAAAAAATAGTCATGTCATCATACTCTGACAGAAAGTTAAAATAACAGGCAAACAAGGGACCATAAAAGTTTCTTTTTCAAAGAGAAAATTCTTTCAGTACCAAGCAAGAACAGGAAAGTTACAAAACTGGAAAAATACACAGACCCCCAAACCTCACCTTATATTTCAATTCTCCAATGTCCTCAATTTCCTGCATGCAAAGAATGATGGGAAATGTGATATGTGTGTGAGTCAATATTAGTGAAAATGAGTGTTAGGGGACTGGGTAAATGGAATGACCATACAAACAGTGATGACTGTTATGTACATGGAACAGACGTTTTAAGAGACATGAAATTTGTAGACAATGAAAGATACACAAAATATATAGACACTGAAAGATACACAAAATATATAGACACTGAAAGATGCAGGTAAACAGAAAAGCTGAGAATACAAGTTTGTTCCATTTTCAGTAAGAGACATATCATGCTGATTTAGAGTTTAAGTAATAATATTAATTCATTGCATTACTCATTTCTAGCATTCTCTGCTATAATTGTAGGTCAGTAAACAACGCAAGTGTTTATTTTCTTTATTAGTTTATTTTCTGTTAGTAGAAATATACAAGTTTCTTTCAAAAGATATGTCAGTAAATATTACTACACTATAAATTAGAATTGTTTAATGTTACATTTGAATGCATCCTCAGACCAACCTCATCAAAACTTTTAAATTAGTGTTGACAAGACATTTTCTTGAAATTGACTTGTTTCTTGTAAATTTCCTCAGCAAATCAAAGCAAATTTTTATTTAATTTATGATGGGAAGCATTAAACTTTCATTCTATAATTTGTTTCTAGAAATCACTATATTATATCACTATACCATATCACTATACCATATCACTATATTATATCACTATACCATATCACTATATCACTATCACTATACCATATCACTATACCATATCACTATATTATATCACTATACCATATCACTATACCATATCATTATATCACTATCACTATACTATATCACTATACAATATCACTATACCATATCACTATATCACTATCACTATACCATATCACTATACCATATCACTATCACTATACTATATCACTATACCATATCACTATATCACTATCACTATACTATATCACTATACAATATCACTATATCACTATACCATATCACTATATCACTATCACTATACTATATCACTATACCATATCACTATATCACTATACAATATCACTATATCACTATCACTATACTATATCACTATACCATATCATTATACTATATTATATCACTATACTATACCATATCACTATCACTATACTATATCACTATACCATATCACTATACTACATCACTATACTATACCATATCACTATACCCTATCACTATACCATATCACTATACCATATCACTATACTACATCACTATACTATACCATATCACTATACCATATCACTATAATATATCACTATACTACGTCACTATACTATACCATATCACTATACTATATCACTATCACTATACCATATCTCTATACCATATCACTATACCATATCACTATAATATATCACTATACTACATCACTATACTATACCATATCACTATACTATATCACTATCACTATACCATATCACTATACCATATCACTATACCATATCACTATAATATATCACTATACTATACCATATCACTATACTATATCACTATCACTATACCATATCACTATACCATATCACTATAATATATCACTATCACTATACCATATCACTATAATATATCACTATACTATACCATATCACTATACTATATCACTATCACCATACCATATCACTATACCATATCACTATACTATACCATATCACTATAATATATCACTATACCATATCACTATACTATACCATATCACTATACCATATCACTATCACCATACCATATCACTATACCATATCACTATACTATACCATATCACTATACCATATCACTATACTATATCACTTTCACTATACCATATCACTATCACCATACCATATCACTATACTATATCACGACACTATATCACTATCACTATACCATATCACGATACTATACTATATCACTTTCACTATACTATATCACGATACGATACTATATCACTATACTATATCACGATACTATACCATATCACGATACTATATCACTATCACTATACCATATCACTATACCATATCACTATACTACATCACTATACCATACCATATCACTATACCATATCACTATCACTATACCATATCACGATACAATATCACTATTCTATACCATATCACTATACCATATCACTATACTATACCATATCACTATCACTATACCATATCACTATACCATATCACTATACTATATCACTATCACTATACCATATCACGATACTATATCACTATACTATACCATATCACTATACCATATCACTATAATATATCACTATACTATACCATATCACTATCACCATACCATATCACTATCACTATACCATATCACGATACCATATCACGATACTATATCACTATCATATCACTATACTATATCACTATACCATATCACTATACCATATCATTATACCATATCACTATCACTATACCATATCACTATTTCCTTGTCCAAAAGATAAACTAAATCTAAATTATTGAAATGCGAATTTGTAAAAAAAAAATCAATTCAAAAACACAAAATGATGGAAGTTTGGAAAACTGTTGTCAGCTAGACTAATTTGATGCCCACCTGAATTCTGGCAGCTATCTCTCTTTCTCTCATCAGTGCTTCCATTTCCTGCAGTGTGCAGGCATGGCAAATAAAACAGGACCGGTATTTTTATTTAAATTAACAATATTTGACTAAAATGGTCAGATCTTTTGAGGTATGCAATAATAAAGAGTGTAAATATTTCATGCAGATGTTAGTAGAAGTGTTTGTTACCATAGTTACAACTCATGATATACTGTATACAGTTTTAAATGAATGTATCTTTGCATGTAACTTTATGATCAACTTTATAATACACAAGAAATTTAATGAAAATATTATCTCTATGATGTTATATTTCCATAAAATATCTGTCAACCTTGTAGGTAGGCCAAAATAAATCATTAACATTACAAAAAAACATATACAATATATGTGGTTGAATAAAACACACTATCTGTATAAGACAAAGAAGAGGCTCACACCTTGACAGACACTTAGCCTTGTGCTAATGGTTGTATAATGATTTCACACAGTTAACCACACTGAAATCTGTACAATTCCATCATAAACTTTATCCCTTTGTGATTGGCAGATACTGTCTAGCAATACAGATTATGTCACTGATTCAAATCACATGGTGATGATAGTGACAAAGCAGGTAGATTTAAAACCAGTTATTTGCACACGTTTCCTGACAATGTGTCTTTAAAAGTACAGTACTCAAAGCACAGTGCTAAGTGTCTGTGGAGTCAGGGATGTTAGTTGAAATCTGCCAGCGCAATTAGTGTCTGTGGAGTCAGGGATGTTAGCTGAAATCTATCAGTGCTATTAGTGTCTGTGGAGTCAGGGGTGTTAGCTGAAATCTATTAGTGCTATTAGTGTCTGTGGAGTCAGGGGTGCTAGTTGAAATCTATTAGTGCTAAGTGTCTGTGGAGTCAGGGGTGTTAGTTGAAATCTATCAGTGCTAAGTGTCTGTGGAGTCAGGGATGTTAGTTGAAATCTATTAGTGCTAAGTGTCTGTGGAGTCAGGGGTGTTAGTTGAAATCTATCAGTGCTAAGTGTCTGTGGAGTCAGGGATGTTAGTTGAAATCTGCCAGCGCAATTAGTGTCTGTGGAGTCAGGGATGTTAGCTGAAATCTATTAGTGCTATTAGTGTCTGTGGAGTCAGGGGTGTTAGTTGAAATCTATTAGTGCTAAGTGTCTGTGGAGTCAGGGGTGTTAGTTGAAATCTATCAGTGCTAAGTGTCTGTGGAGTCAGGGATGTTAGTTGAAATCTATTAGTGCTAAGTGTCTGTGGAGTCAGGGGTGTTAGTTGAAATCTATCAGTGCTAAGTGTCTGTGGAGTCAGGGATGTTAGTTGAAATCTATCAGTGCTAAGTGTCTGTGGAGTCAGGGGTGTTAGTTGAAATCTATCAGTGCTATTAGTGTCTGTGGAGTCAGGGGTGTTAGTTGAAATCTATTAGTGCTAAGTGTCTGTGGAGTCAGGGGTGTTAGTTGAAATCTGCCAGTTCAAAGGATCTAGGCTATGATAAACCCAAGACAGAAAGTGAAAACAAGTAAAGGTACAATGTATGATAGAAAACAGGTTGATATGAAACAATAATGTAACAATACAACAAAGAAAGACAAGTCATTGGGAAATTTGGATACAACGGGTATAATTTGGATATGACGGGTACAATTGGGTATGACTATAATTTGGATATGATGGGTTTAGTTTGGGTATGATGGGTATAGTTTGGATATGACTTGGGCATAGTTTGGATATGATGAATGTAATTGGGTATGATGGGTATAATTAGGTATGACGGGTATATTTTAAATATGACTTGGTTGGGTGTATTTTGGATATGATTTGGATATCATTTGGGTATGACTTTATAGGTATAATAACATTAATGAAAATTAAAAGTGTCAATGAAAAAGGATTAGGTTGGATCCGAGGCAATGAATCAAGTATGAAAGTACTTTTGGGCAGCATCTACATCAACAAACTACAACAACCTAACTTAAATGTATGAACAGTACATGAATCACTTCAGATTAATATGGAACAGACTTTCTCACCAACATATACACTACCACCTTAGACCTCTAAGAGCTATGATGCACAAATTAGTTTTTTTCTTTTTGACATTTCATGGATATATAATGTAATGCCAGTATAATTTTGATATGCTCCTCTTGTAGTACCATCAACTCATATTTAAGAATAGATATTTGATAACATCTCTTTCAGTAACTACATACATTGGCATTTCTTCCCAATTCACTACCTGAAAACAATATGTTTTGATAGTTTGTGTTACCTCTTTCTCGGCTTTTAAACTACAAATTTCTGCTCGTAGTTGATCTTTTTCTGCCTCATGCACTTCTTTCTCACTTTTTTGTCTCTGTACCAATTTTGAGATCCACAAAGGTGTGGGTGGTTTGGGTGAAACATCAGGAGCTTCCTTTGAAGGCGTTCGTGGAAGAGTAAGAGGTCTGCTAGACTCAGGGAAGACAAAGACTGCGGAGTGTTCAGATACTTCCATGTTATCTTTGTCAGTTCCATTTGACTGGGAATCCATGCCACTATCAAATGATGGTGGTCTCTGCATATGCAGAGTTGCTTGTCTTTTGGATTTAATGAGAAAGTGACCGGAAGATGAGGGAGGTTCAGATGATGGCAATGGAGGGAGTTCCACGTCAGAGAAATCTGATTCTGAATTTGAATCTGATTCACCCAAAGCAAGATGTGATGGGATGGGAGAAGTTGGTAATGGAGGAGGTACATCAGATTCAAAGTAGTCCACAGATTCAGAATGAGAATGAGAATGGACAGAGAGCAATGGTGGATTAGTATCTGGTAAGGGAGGAACATTTATATCTGTTATCAGTTCTGCATGGAATACACCTTCCTCGGCTAATTCTGGTTCCTCTACAAGTTCTCCACTATGTGACTTGACTCCTCTCAATCCTGGAGACAATTTAGGTTCCATATCAGGAAGTGATGCAGCCATTGCTTCTATTAACTTCTTTCGTTCATATGGTCCTGCCGTATCCAACGCTCTGGATGCAGCCCTTGTTCTGTCTGGAATATTCTCTCTTGTATTATTTTCTTGGAGTGAGTAGCGATTATGAGAAAACCTGGCAAGTCTGCTTTTGATGTTTGGTACTGGTGTTGTGTAGACAGGCAGACTTTCAACCAATTGATCTATGAGTCTACTTCTGTCTAAATCAGCAGTCTTCTTCATCTCAACTGTTACAGACTGTTTATAGCTAAGGCAACTAGGCTGGGTGTTCACATCAATTACCTCCTTCTCTGTGCTGATAAGAACACGACTAGAGGAATTCTCCCACTGTAGTTGTGATAGTACTGATGTTGGTTTTGTACTTTGAGGCTTAGGTAACTGAGCACTATAGGGCAGGGTCTCTAAGAAATTTGCAAGTGTAATTTGTTTATTTTGTGGGGTGTACACCCTTGACTGCATAGCTGTACTGTTTATGTATCTTAAGGCATCCGTCTGTGTGGCTTTGCTGGTTCGTTTGGTGAATACAGAACCAGCGATGCTCCCTCTCTGAAATGAAAAAACAATGGAAATGGCACACGTGAGGTGAAGTGAAATGTTAGCATATTAACAATAGAGATCTAATAAAGCAGCTATCATGTTATATGGATTATTTGGGGTAGCGTTCTTCATTATGATGTGAAATGCTAGGTAGGTGCAACTCTAAGCTGTAAATCATTCATTTCCTACCCTACCTTACTCTACTCTAAATTCTACACAGCCAAACTACCCTACTCTACTCTAAATTCTACACAGCCAAACTACCCTACTCTACTCTAAATTCTACACAGCCAAACTACCCTACTCTACTCTAAATTCTACACAGCCAAACTACCCTACTCTACTCTAAATTCTACACAGCCAAACTATGCAATAATAAGCCTTCATGTTATTAATTATGTCATATGACTTGACATGAGATAAACAAATGACAATACATGGTACACAACAAACATTTTGTGGACAGGTGATGATGACCTTTGATATCTTTCAGTCTCATTTAAACAATATGTTGTAAATTAATCTTGACAAAATATTGATATTGTTTATAAGGCAAACGCTTGTTGATTTGACCTACTATTTGAATATCACTCAACCTATCAATATAGGAAGGGACACAGATGTGTTGTTAAAATGAGCCACTGAGGGTCAACCAAGGTCAGTCAATCTAGGTCAAATGTAAATAAAATTTTATAACAACAGCCAATAACCATTTTGAAATATTGATTTAATTACAACTGCAAAAAAATTTTATCAAAACAACTTAAATATTTTAAAATGTTGAATACTTGCTACTTCCAAAAATGTCACACAATGGAGTATTCAACAAGTCTTCCTTGAAGACAGAGACTCTTCAACATTTAAACTTACCAATTCATACATTGAGTATTTATGATACAATATGACCCCATTTAGTCTTTACCATGAAGATCCCAAGAAGGAGGGGGGGGGGGAGGGGGGGGGGGGGTGCTAAAAATATAGTGCCAATGGCATTGTAGCACAACTGTACAGTTTTTAAAAATGTTTATCCATATGCTAGTCCATGCTAACAATAGGTATTCATTTGCTGAATGACTATCCAGTTGTCTATCCAACCATGTTGCTATCTTTGCGATATATACAATCATTTGGCTGTTGCTACGGGCGTGGTCATGTTATTAGCTAAATTTGCATACATTTTTGAATGTTTTTGTTCACTTGTGTATGAATTCCTGATATTATCTTTGCAATATACGTGATCATTTGGCTGTTTCTGTGGGCATGGTCTTGTTGCTAGGCAAATTTACATATATTTTTTGAATGTTTATTCAATTGTCTATTAATCCCGGTTAATACCTTTGCAATATATGTGATAATTTGGCTGTTGCTTTGGGCGTGGTCTTGTTGTTAGGCAAATTTACATACATTTTTTGAATGTTTATTCAATTGTTTATTAATCCCTGTTGTTCTCTGTGACAAACGACGGTTTGGCTGTTGCCATGGACGTGGCAATGGTTGTTGGGGATATTTGCATACATTTTTTGAATGTTTACTCACTTGCCTACCAGATGATGTTCTTTATTTAACCAAAATATACTCCCATTTGGTTGTTGCTAAGGGCGTGGTCATGGTTGCTAGGGCCAATATTGTCAAAAAATTTTGAACAAAATCTGCATAATAACACTTTAAGAAACATCTTAACATCAGTCTCATTGACCAAGTACTTTGTGAGATATAAGTTTTTGACAAAAAATGAACATTTTTACACCTAATTTGCATATCACTCATGACATCAATATATGCTTAATATTTCTTTATCTATACACCCCCAGATGCATCCTCATTAAAAGTAAGCTCAATCTGCTGAATAGTTTTGACATTAAAGATTTTTTAACAAAAAGACACATTTTTAGCCCTAATTTGCATATTACTCATGGAACCATGTCATGAACAAATCTTACTTTACACCCCCTTGAGAATGTTCCCACTAAATTCCACACCAATCTGCCCAGTACTTTCTGAGTTTAAACTTTATTAAATCAAAAAATCACATTTTTTTACCCGAATCACACACCTGTGATGTGATCATTTTCATTTGAACAATTTCCCAACTAGACCCCACAAGTAATGTCCCCACCAAATACCAAGGCAATCAGGTAGGCAGTTTTTGAGTTTAAGTCGTCTACACACACACACACACACACACACACATACAGACAGACAGACAGAGCTCGATGCCTATAGCACTACTGAACCTACATTGTAGTTCAGTTGTGCTAGAAATGACCCTCAAGACATTACCGCAAACGTAATAGAATGAACTGATGTGCACATGTGAACTATTATACCTAATATTTTAACAAGGTTTAGTAAAAAATGGTCCATTATAATGTCATGTACAACTGTATATTTCTTTTGTGAACTGACTGTGGAGATTGTATGTGTATCAATTTTACTGTTCCACTATTGTTTGTTGATTAATTTTGAAGATTAATTTTTATTATTATTATATTGGTGAATAAACATTATTATTATTTATGGCACATAATATGTGCATTTTAACATAACGCCTATTTGACACTGAAGATGAGGGTCAAGGTCAAAGTGTCATTAGAGAGCTTGTCACTGATAACATGAGCGTACAACGTAGACACTAAAATAAAGCCTCTATCTACTTTTATTACAGAATTACCTTGAAGATGAAGGCCAAGGTCAAATTGTCTTTAGAAAGCTTGTTAAGGATAACACAGGTGCCAAGTAGACACTAATATAAAGTCTACTAAGGTACTATCTACTAAACTTCCGATATATTACTAGGCAAAATATGAATTTTTATGACAAAAATGGCTGCCATTTTGGACATGCTCGAGAGAGTAAAGAAATTAAATGACATGCATATGCACAGGATAGTATTTTATATTTACTGAAAGTTTGAAATTGACCCATGTATATACGAGACACAGGATGATTGTAACTACAAATATGGCTGCCATTGGGAAAAAGTGATATCAGCACCAAAAATAATGCTTGTGATGTATAATTCTTTTCTTTAATATTACTTGTAGGCTTTACTTTGATAATAGTCCCACAAGATCATGGTCAAGGTCTCAAAAGATAGCTTGCATATTGGAATGGACACTTCTATGTATTAAAGTTTTTCAGTTATGTAGTAATAATGTGTTTTAACTACAAATATGGCTGTCATTCGGTCAAATTTGCATATATCGAAAAACAAATTGATGTGCATACATGTATGCACAGGATATTAAATATTTGATGTTTACTGAAAGCTAAATTGGCTGAAATTAGTCCATGCCTACTTGAGACAAAGGTGGACACGGATAGACAGATGTACACATGGGACCCAATGTACTATACCCTCACTTGGTTTTGCCAACAAACCAGGATTTCTACACTTCTATTTTGCATACATATATTTACCAAAGTGACACTATCAGCATCACATGTCAACAACAAAGGTATTTACCACATACCGGATGATGTCTGAATTACACTGATGAATCCTGCCATGATCAATGCTACAGATGAATGAAACTACTAGGGGTAGAACTTTTCATCTCAGAGTGAAAACAGAGGTGTAACCAACTGAGTCGATTTCAATGTGCCAGGAAACGGACACAATAAAACATGTGAGGGCAGTTGTTAATTACTTCTCATCCATGTCAGAGAATTAGATGTCATTCAATAAAATAAATTTTGACGGTTGACACCCCTGGAAAATGACCCAAATCAATACGAATACCCCTGGAAAACTAATGCAAAGGCCTGGAATTATTGTTAATTTAAGTGTATGAACCCTGTTCAAAACATGTATGCAAATCTCCTTAGCAACCATGACCACATCCATAGCAAAAGCCAAACGGTGGTGTTTTTCACAAAGATAACGGAATTTTAGACAATTGAATAAATATTCAAGAAATGTATGTAAATGTGCCTAGCAACAGGACCACACCCATAGCAACAACAAAACAATCTGGTATTTGCCAAAGATAAAAATATGTATTAATAGACGACTGAATAACATTCAAAACATGTATGATTGTACATGTGCCTGGGCAACAAGACCACACCCATAGCAAGTCAAATGATCACATATTGGAAAGATAACAACAGGGATTAATAGACAAATAAATAAACATTCAAAAAATGTATGCAATACAGGCTGTAATTTATAGAACACCAACAGTAGATAGAACACCAACACTACAGGCTGTAATTTATAGAACACCATCAGTACATAGAACACCAACACTACAGGCTGTAATGTATAGAACACCATCAGTAGATAGAACACCAACACTACAGGCTGTAATTTATAGAACACCAACAGTAGCTAGAACACCAACACTACAGGCTGTAATTTATAGAACACCATCAGTAGATAGAACACCAACACTACAGGCTGTAATTTATAGAACACCAACAGTAGATAGAACACCAACACTACAGGCTGTAATTTATAGAACACCAACAGTAGATAGAACACCAACACTACAGGCTGTAATTTATAGAACACCATCAGTACATAGAACACCAACACTACAGGCTGTAATTTATAGAACACCAACAGTAGACAGAACACCAACACTACAGGCTGTAATTTATAGAACACCAACAGTAGATAGAATACCAACACTACAGGCTGTAATTTATAGAACATCAACAGTAGCTAGAACACCAACACTACAGGCTGTAATTTATAGAACACCAACAGTAGACAGAACACCAACACTACAGGCTGTAATTTATAGAACACCAACAGTAGATAGAATACCAACACTACAGGCTGTAATTTATAGAACACCAACAGTAGATAGAATACCAACACTACAGGCTGTAATTCATAGAACATCAACAGTACATAGAACACCAACACTACAGGCTGTAATTTATAGAACATCAACAGTACACAGAGCACCAACACTACAGGCTGTAATTTATAGAACACCAACAGTAGATAGAATACCAACAGTACAGGCTGTAATTTACAGAACACCAACAATTTATAGAACACCAACAGTAGATAGAATACCAACAGTACAGGCTGTAATTTATAGAACACCAACAGTAGATAGAACACCAACACTACAGGCTGTAATTTACAGAACACCAAAAGTAGATAGAACACCAACAGTAGATAGAATACCAACAGTACAGGCTGTAATTTACAGAACACCAACAGTAGATAGAACACCAACAGTACAGGCTGTAATTTACAGAACACCAACAGTAGATAGAACACCAACAGTACAGGCTGTAATTTACAGAACACCAACAGTACAGGCTGTAATTTACAGAACACCAACAGTACAGGCTGTAATTTATAGAACACCAACAGTACAGGCTGTAATTTATAGAACACCAACAGTACAGGCTGTAATTTATAGAACACCAACAGTACAGGCTGTAATTATAGAACACCAACAGTACAGGCTGTAATTTACAGAACACCAACAGTACAGGCTGTAATTTACAGAACACCAACAGTACAGGCTGTAATTTATAGAACACCAACAGTACAGGCTGTAATTTACAGAACACCAACAGTACAGGCTGTAATTTACAGAACACCAATAGTACAGGCTGTAATTTATAGAACACCAACAGTACAGGCTGTAATTTACAGAACACCAACAGTACAGGCTGTAATTTATAGAACACCAACAGTAAGGCTGTAATTTACAGAACACCAACAGTACAGGCTGTAATTTATAGAACACCAACAGTACAGGCTGTAATTTATAGAACACCCAAACAGTACAGGCTGTAATTTATAGAACACCAACAGTACAGGCTGTAATTTATAGAACACCAACAGTACAGGCTGTAATTTATAGAACACCCAAACAGTACAGGCTGTAATTTACAGAACACCAACAGTACAGGCTGTAATTTACAGAACACCAACAGTACAGGCTGTAATTTATAGAACACCAACAGTACAGGCTGTAATTTACAGAACACCAACAGTACAGGCTGTAATTTACAGAACACCAATAGTACAGGCTGTAATTTATAGAACACCAACAGTACAGGCTGTAATTTATAGAACACCAACAGTACAGGCTGTAATTTATAGAACACCAACAGTACAGGCTGTAATTTACAGAACACCAACAGTACAGGCTGTAATTTATAGAACACCAACAGTACAGGCTGTAATTTATAGAACACCAACAATACAGGCTGTAATTTACAGAACACCAACAGTACAGGCTGTAATTTACAGTCAATA
The DNA here is from genome assembly GCF_964340395.1 of Glandiceps talaboti. NCBI lineage: Eukaryota > Metazoa > Hemichordata > Enteropneusta > Spengelidae > Glandiceps > Glandiceps talaboti. Next base: position 585,456 of record NC_135563.1, on the reverse strand, counting down.
TTAATTATCAGAAGTCAGTTAATGGAAAACAATGCATATATCTACACAATCTATACATGTATCCATGAACACGTAGACAGAGAGACAGACAGACGGACAGATACATGTACACACTAACCTTTGACCTTCTAATATGTAATATTTACTTGCCTGATGAATTCAAACAACAGATGTAAATTAAATATTAATTTATCAATCCATCATCTAATTTGTGAAGAGGTTAAAAATGATATCTATCATCAAAATTAAAGGCTCAATTTTATTTTTTTTTAAATTTGTAAAAAAAAAATTGACGAAAATAGACTTACCGATGTGGCTCTAGTTAAGTATAGTATTACATTACCTGCAAATCGGTTTAGCACATTTTTTATCCAGCATGGATGAAAATAACAAGGTAACTATCTCTATCTCATATGACATGGAGTGAAAATAACAAGGTAACTATCTCTATCTCATATGACATGGAGTGTTGGAAAATCCAGACACAGTCGGTTCATACACATACAGAAAACGTTTCCAGTAGCAACAAAGCCAAAGAGGAGAGAAAGTTCCAACAATGTGGCAATCTCATTATGTATGCAGCAGCTGTTGTATGTCTTCATCAATGGCTGCCACAATAAAGGCCATTGCACTCACTAGGGCTATACAATTGTACTACAAGCCACTGTCCACATGACAATGCCATCATTTGCATGACAATGATTTTATATGCATAACAATAATGATGTATGGTAATTAGTGGGGATACATTTATCTGGGAGTCCCAATTTATAACAAGCTGCATATTGCTGGTAGACTTCATTTCATATTTGAATGTGTAATGTTTTATACCAGTACTATGATATATGTAAATGACCAATGACATAGCTTGTACTATGATATATGTAAATGACCAATGACACAGCTTGTACTATGATATATGTAAACGACTCAATGAGAGCCTGTACTACGTAGTTATTATAATAACATTCCTACTTACTACAAAGCCTGTACTATATGTATCTGAACATTTTACACATAATAACCTGTTTCACATAGTTGAACATTTTACACATACAAGCCAGAAGTGAATCCAATTTTCATGTCATTATTCTATGCTTAGCTACATTTTCTAAAATACTACAATTGTACAAAACAATTGACATTGTCTTTCAGTGATTGTATTATGGGTAATGATGTAGTATAGAATAGTATAGTATAGTATAGTATAGTATAGTATAGTATAGTATAGTATAGTAGAGTATAGTAGAGTATAGTATAGTATAGTATAGTATAGTATAGTATAGTATAGTAATATTAGTATAGTATAGTATAGTATAGTATAGTAGAGGAGAGTATACTAGAGTATAGTATAGTATAGTATAGTAATATTAGTATAGTATAGTATAGTATAGTAGAGTATAGTAGAGTATAGTATAGTATAGTATAGTATAGTATAGTATAGTATAGTAATATTAGTATAGTATAGTATAGTATAGTATAGTAGAGGAGAGTATACTAGAGTATAGTATAGTATAGTATAGTATAGTAATATTAGTATAGTATAGTATACTAGAGTATAGTATAGTATAGTATAGTATAGTATAGTATAGTATAGTATAGTATAGTATAGTATAGTATCTCATAGACATTTTTTGAATCTGTGAGTACAAATTTTCATTACTAGATTTGAACTTGTGCTTTAGAAGCCAATGCAACAACAGAAGGTACATACATTTTCATATTTTATAAAGCCTTTGTCGAAAACATAGCCCCCAAAAGGATTTATTGTAGTAGGATAGAATGGATTTTTGTTGGTACTATTGAAAGGTGTGGTGTTTGAACATGAAATAAAGTTATAGATTGAAATGTTATTGGGCAAAGTATGATTATTTATGTGGCCGCCATTTCGCTGTTGTCGAGAGGGTTGTAAAACCAAGTGACGTGCATATGCCCTCTATAACATCTGACATTTGTACCAGGTTTGGTTGAAATTGGCGCATGTATACTGGAGATACAGATGGATATGAATGGACGGATGGACGGATGGACAGACGAACAAAAGGAGCCAAAATAAATGTAGAAGCCCCATCGGGTTCTGCCCTTTGGGGGCTAACAAGCAGTCATCGGAGATGACTCTGTCACTCGCAATGGATATTTACAGAGAATTGCCACCAGTTATGGTAGTGTGATGTAGTAGATTGTATGAAATATAGAGCCAATGTATAATTGATTGAATATTTGCATACATTTTTTTGAATTTTTTTATTTATTTGTCTGTTAATTCCTGTTGTTATCATTGCAATATAAGTGATCATTTGGCTGTTGTTATGGGTGTGGTCTTTTTGCTAGGCTCATTACATACATTTTTTGAGTGTTTATTCAATTGTCTATTAATATCGTTATCTTTGCAATATACCTGATCATTTAGCTGTTGCTATGGGCGTGGTACTGTGGCTAGGCACATTTACATACATTTCTTGAATGTTTATTCACTTGTCTATTAATCACTTTTGTTATCTTTCAATATGTGTGATCATTTGGCTGTTGCTATGGGCATGGTCTTGTTGCTAGGTACTTTTTTTTTACCGAAAAATGGTTCTAAGTCGGCTAAATTGCAACATATTCCAAAGCAAAATGACGTGCATATGTATTAAAGTCATAGTTCATTATCCATTTACTAAGTTTGAAAGAAATTGGTCAACGAATGTCAAGAAATGGCTACGGACGAACAGATGGATGGACAGACGCACGAAGCCAAATCTATAAGACCTCCCTGGACTACGTTCGATGGGGCTAAAAAGAAACTTAATAAAACATTTGGGTAATTTATATCCAATAATGTTGTGAACAAGATTTTTTAAGTAGGCGAAAAACAAATGAATGGTAGATTCTTCTATTTCTTCTTTATATACTCAATGACATAGTCCAATGAAGGATAGTACTAGACTACCATGACATAAATCCTACATGTTAATATATTCATGTTTAATTAATTAATTAATTAATTTATTCATTCATCATTTCAAACCCAGTACAGCAGGTATAGCTGGGTTTAAAACTAAACTCCCAATATGGTAGTGAGAGCCTTAACTGCTCAGTCACTTCTATTTACTGAATGTGTTACTCTGTAATACTCATCTATGCAAGCAAAAGAGTATCGCAATGCATATATACCAAAATCAAAATAATGTTCCCTGTCCAGCTGATAAAATAGAATCCATTAATACAGTGATTGACTCTTCAAGCCTTCAACACTATACTTACACATACTGCATTCAGATATAAATCACAAAGCATACAAACAGAAAGTAAAGATAACAAGAAAGGTGTTTCAAAGCAACCATGGAGTTGATTGACAAGAACCTAAGATACAAACACTGATATGACAATTTATACCCCTGACCTAAGATACAAATACTGATATGACAATTTATACCCCTGACCTAAGATACATACACTGATATGACAATTTATACCCCTGACCTAAGATACAAATACTGATATGACAATTTATACCCCTGACCTAAGATACAAACACTGATATGACAATTTATACCCCTGACCTAAGATACATACACTTATATGACAATTTATACCCCTGACCTAAGATACAAATACTGATATGACAATTTATACCCCTGACCTAAGATACAAACACTGATATGACAATTTATACCCCTGACCTAAGATACATACACTGATATGACAATTTATACCCCTGACCTAAGATACAAACACTGATATGACAATTTATACCCCTGACCTAAGATACAAACACTGATATGACAATTTATACCCCTGACCTAAGATACAAATACTGATATGACAATTTATACTCCTGACCTAAGATACAAACACTGATATGACAATTTATACCCCTGACCTAAGATACAAATACTGATATGACAATTTATACCCCTGACCTAAGATACATACACTGATATGACAATTTATACCCCTGACCTAAGATACAAACACTGATATGACAATTTATACCCCTGACCTAAGATACAAACACTGATATGACAATTTATACCCCTGACCTAAGATACATACACTGATATGACAATTTATACCCTGACCTAAGATACAAACACTGATATGACAATTTATACCCCTGACCTAAGATACATACACTGATATGACAATTTATACCCTGACCTAAGATACAAATACTGATATGACAATTTATACCCCTGACCTAAGATACAAACACTGATATGACAATTTATACCCCTGACCTAAGATACATACACTGATATGACAATTTATACCCCTGACCTAAGATACAAATACTGATATGACAATTTATACCCCTGACCTAAGATACAAACACTGATATGACAATTTATACCCCTGACCTAAGATACATACACTGATATGACAATTTATACCCCTGACCTAAGATACAAACACTGATATGACAATTTATACCCCTGACCTAAGATACAAACACTGATATGACAATTTATACCCCTGACCTAAGATACAAATACTGATATGACAATTTATACTCCTGACCTAAGATACATACACTGATATGACAATTTATACCCCTGACCTAAGATACAAACACTGATATGACAATTTATACCCCTGACCTTATATATTAAAACCTATCAACCCTTGATCTCCAACTTCCACAGGTCAGATTAACTGACTCTCTCCCCCATCCCATTCCACCCTTTGACCTCCACAGATCAACGGATTTTCTCCCCATCCCACTCTGACTTTGACCTCCCAGTGATCTACTCACTTCTAAGGATTCCTGCAGGTCTCTGAGTTCCCTTCTGACTACTGTATGATTGTTTCTCAGCTCACTGATTTGTCTTTGTGCTGTTCTTAGATGTGTCTGGGCATCACTCAATTTCTCCCGAGATTCTTTCAACTCCTATTAAAAACAAGATTGACAGATAGATGAACAATGTCTCTAGCAAACAAGCCATGGAATAATTGGTTAACAGATTGATATATATTTTCTATCACTACTATACATGAGTATGGAGATTTCTATATTCTCAATACGAGTATTTTATATTCTCTATATGAGTATGGTGATTTTTATATTCTCTATATGAGTATGGAGATTTCTATATTCTCTATATGAGTATGGTGATTTTTATATTCTCTATATGAGTATGGAGATTTCTATATTCTCCATATGAGTATGGTGATTATTATATTCTCTATATGAGTATGGAGATTTCTATATTCTCAATATGAGTATGGTGATTTTTACATTCTCTATATGAGTATGGTGATTTTTATATTCTCTATATGAGTATGGAGATTTCTATATTCTCTATATGAGTATGGTGATTTTTACATTCTCTATATGAGTATGGTGATTTTTATATTCTCTATATGAGTATGGGGATTTTTATGGTATTCTCTATGGAAAATGTCTATATCAAACAACGTTCCTTTCTTACCTTGTCTTTCTCTTCCAACTGACACCTTAGATTCAAAACTTCTTTATCAGCATCAGTGTAATCTTTTTCGCCTTCTACTTGCCTCAGTCTATCCTGTAGACGTGCCTCAGCCTTTTCCAGATCTTCTACATTCTGTTCCGTCATTTCCAGGAGAGTTGTCTGTGCCTTCATCCGTTTGAACTCGTCCAGTGGTAGACTTACCATCTGTCCTGTCGCTAAGTCATCTTCTAAGTTTTCTAACTGTCTTTTCAATGATGACTTGGCTCGTTCTAACTGTTCCGCTTTCAGGTTAGCTATTTGTAATTCTTCTTGTGTGTTAGCCAATTCTTGCTCTAGTTCTGCTGCTTGAGTACTCTGTTGATCACAATGATAACGGTACATCATACCTTGAGTTCATTGAATTCATGTTATACCTAATTGCTGTACTTAATGCTGGTTATACCTAATTGTCCTACTTAATGCTGGTTATACCTAATTGTCCTACTTAATGCTGGTTATACCTAATTGCTGTACTTAATACTGGTTATACCTAATTGTTGTACTTAATGCTGGTTATACCTAATTGTTGTACTTAATGCTGGTTATACCTAATTGCTGTACTTAATGCTGGTTATATCTAATTGTCCTACTTAATACTGGTTATACCTAATTGTTCTACTTAATGCTGGTTATATCTAATTGTCCTACTTAATGCTGGTTATACCTAATTGTCCTACTTAATGCTGGTTATACCTAATTGTTCTACTTAATGCTGGTTATACCTAATTGTCCTACTTAATGCTGGTTATACCTAATTGCTGTACTTAATGCTGGTTATACCTAATTGTCCTACTTAATGCTGGTTATACCTAATTGTCCTACTTAATGCTGGTTATACCTAATTGTCCTACTTAATGCTGGTTATACCTAATTGTCCTACTTAATGCTGGTTATACCTAATTGCTGTACTTAATGCTGGTTATACCTAATTGTCCTACTTAATGCTGGTTATACCTAATTGTCCTACTTAATGCTGGTTATACCTAATTGTCCTACTTAATGCTGGTTATACCTAATTACTGTACTTAATGCTGGTTATACCTAATTGCTGTACTTAATGCTGGTTATACCTAATTGTTCTACTTAATGTTGGTTATACCTAATTGTCCTACTTAATGCTGGTTATACCTAATTGTCCTACTTAATGCTGGTTATACCTAATTGTTCTACTTAATGCTGGTTATACCTAATTGTCCTACTTAATGCTGGTTATACCTAATTGTTCTACTTAATACTGGTTATACCTAATTGTTCTACTTAATACTGGTTATACCTAATTGTTGTACTTAATACTGGTTATACCTAATTGTTCTACTTAATGCTGGTTATACCTAATTGTTCTACTTAATGCTGGTTATACCTAATTGCTGTACTTACTACTGGTTATACCTAATTGTTGTACTTAATACTGGTTATACCTAATTGTCCTACTTAATGCTGGTTATACCTAATTGTTCTACGTAATACTGGTTATACCTAATTGCTGTACTTAATGCTGGTTATACCTAATTGCTGTACTTAATACTGGTTATACCTAATTGTTGTACTTAATACTGGTTATACCTAATTGTTCTACTTAATGCTGGTTATACCTAATTGTTCTACTTAATGCTGGTTATACCTAATTGTTGTACTTAATACTGGTTATACCTAATTGTTGTACTTAATACTGGTTATACCTAATTGTTGTACTTAATGCTGGTTATACCTAATTGCTGTACTTAATGCTGGTTATACCTAATTGCTGTACTTAATGCTGGTTATACCTAATTGTTCTACTTAATGCTGGTTATACCTAATTGTTCTACTTACTACTGGTTATACCTAATTGTTGTACTTACTACTGGTTATACCTAATTGTTGTACTTAATGCTGGTTATACCTAATTGCTGTACTTAATGCTGGTTATACCTAATTGTTCTACTTAATGCTGGTTATACCTAATTGTTCTACTTAATGCTGGTTATACCTAATTGTTCTACTTAATGCTGGTTATACCTAATTGTTGTACTTAATACTGGTTATACCTAATTGTTGTACTTAATACTGGTTATACCTAATTGTCCTACTTAATGCTGGTTATACCTAATTGTTCTACTTAATGCTGGTTATACCTAATTGCTGTACTTAATGCTGGTTATACATAATTGTTCTACTTAATACTGGTTATACCTAATTGTCCTACTTAATGCTGGTTATACCTAATTGTTCTACTTAATGCTGGTTATATCTAATTGTCCTACTTAATGCTGGTTATACCTAATTGCTGTACTTAATGCTGGTTATACCTAATTGCTGTACTTAATGCTGGTTATACATAATTGTTCTACTTAATACTGGTTATACCTAATTGTCCTACTTAATGCTGGTTATACCTAATTGCTGTACTTAATGCTGGTTATACCCAATTGCTGTACTTAATGCTGGTTATACCTAATTGTCCTACTTAATGCTGGTTATACCTAATTGCTGTACTTAATGCTGGTTATACCTAATTGTCCTACTTAATGCTGGTTATACCTAATTGTTCTACTTAATACTGGTTATACCTAATTGTCCTACTTAATGCTGGTTATACCTAATTGCTGTACTTAATACTGGTTATACCTAATTGTTGTACTTAATGCTGGTTATACCTAATTGTTCTACTTAATACTGGTTATACCTAATTGTTCTACTTAATGCTGGTTATACCTAATTGTCCTACTTAATACTGGTTATACCTAATTGCTGTACTTAATACTGGTTATACCTAATTGTCCTACTTAATACTGGTTATACCTAATTGCTGTACTTAATACTGGTTATACCTAATTGTTGTACTTAATGCTGGTTATACCTAATTGCTGTACTTAATACTGGTTATACCTAATTGCTGTACTTAATACTGGTTATACCTAATTGTTCTACTTAATGCTGGTTATACCTAATTGCTGTACTTAATGCTGGTTATACCTAATTGTTCTACTTAATACTGGTTATACCTAATTGTTCTACTTAATACTGGTTATATCTAATTGTTCTACTTAATGCTGGTTATACCTCATTGTTCTACTTAATACTGGTTATACCTAATTGTTCTACTTAATACTGGTTATACCTAATTGTTCTACTTAATGCTGGTTATACCTAATTGTTCTACTTAATGCAGGTTATACCTAATTGTTGTACTTAATGCTGGTTATACATAATTGCTGTACTTAATGCTGGTTATACCTAATTGTTGTACTTAATACTGGTTATACCTAATTGTTCTACTTAATGCTGGTTATACCTTATTGTTCTACTTAATGCAGGTTATACCTAATTGTTGTACTTAATGCTGGTTATACATAATTGCTGTACTTAATACTGGTTATACCTAATTGTTGTACTTAATGCTGGTTATACCTAATTGTTCTACTTAATGCTGGTTATACCTAATTGTTCTACTTAATACTGGTTATACCTAATTGTTCTACTTAATACTGGTTATACCTAATTGTTCTACTTAATGCTGGTTATACCTAATTGTCCTACTTAATGCTGGTTATACCTAATTGCTGTACTTAATGCTGGTTATACCTAATTGTTCTACTTAATACTGGTTATACCTAATTGTTCTACTTAATGCTGGTTATACCTAATTGTTCTACTTAATGCTGGTTATACCTTATTGTTCTACTTAATGCTGGTTATACCTAATTGTCCTACTTAATGCTGGTTATACCTAATTGCTGTACTTAATGCTGGTTATACCTAATTGTCCTACTTAATGCTGGTTATACCTAATTGTTCTACTTAATGCTGGTTATACCTAATTGTTGTACTTAATGCTGGTTATACCTAATTGTTCTACTTAATGCTGGTTATACCTAATTGTTCTACTTAATGCTGGTGTTATACCTAATTGTTCTACTTAATACTGGTTATACATAATTGTTCTACTTAATGCTGGTTATACCTAATTGTTCTACTTAATGCTGGTGTTATACCTAATTGTTCTACTTAATGCTGGTGTTATACCTAATTGTTCTACTTAATACTGGTTATACATAATTGTTCTACTTAATGCTGGTTATACCTAATTGTTCTACTTAATGCTGGTGTTATACCTAATTGTTCTACTTAATGCTGGTTATACCTAATTGTTCTACTTAATGCTGGTTATACCTAATTGTTCTACTTAATGCTGGTGTTATACCTAATTGTTCTACTTAATGCTGGTTATACCTAATTGTTCTACTTAATGCTGGTTATACCTTATTGTTCTACTTAATGCAGGTTATACCTCATTGTTCTACTTAATGCTGGTTATACATAATTGCTGTACTTAATACTGGTTATACCTAATTGTTCTACTTAATACTGGTTATACCTAATTGTTCTACTTAGTGCTGTTCTATATACACTTTTATGTGGGTAATATTAATCATATAATAAACAAAAAGTAATTCATGACAGCTGGAACATGTACACATAATAAACATTTCTCATGAGTTTCTGCTTCTTTCACATTATTTGGTGTATGCATCACTGTTTTCAATCACGTTATTTGATTTATGCATCACCATTTTCAAAATATCAGTTCCAATGAGTCAAGCTCAAGATGTAACACTGACTGATAAAATTTTCTTGTTCAAAAAGAAAGTGATAATTAAAACATTCTTTGAGAAGTTCAATCTGAAGGTTAAGAATTTTACTGGTCAACACATACATGTGTACTTACCCTTCTTTGTAATGTCATAGCATTAGCTTCCATTTCCGTTATCTTATCTCTCATAAGACTTCCATGTTTCTCCAACTCCTGCATCATTTCCTTTAATTTACTCTCATTTCTCTGCACATCATCCATTTGTTTCTGTGTGCATTTTTGTGACTCTTTCAATTCAGCAACTTTCTCATTCAACAGATCTTTTTCATGTTTCAGTTGATTATTATCCATCTTCAACATCTTTTCGGAGCTTTCTAATTCTCTAACTCTGTGCCTCAGGTCTAATTCCTTGTTTTCAAGACCAGAGAGTTCATCTTTCAGAGATTCTTCAGCATTTTCTAATTTCTTCACTTTTTGCTTCAGATTCTTATCTTCCCTTTCTACGTCTTGGACTTTCTGTCGGAGTTCTCTTTCTCTATCCTCCATTTCCCTGGCATTTCTCTCAAAAGCTTTGATAGTCTGTCGTAGACTGTTTTCTGTTTTATCATAAGCTTCCTCAGCTGTTAAGAGTTCCTTTTGTAAGGTCTCCTCTGATTTTTTGGCATCTAAGAGTTTCTTTTGCAAATACTTGTCAGTATTCTCCATTGCAGTTATCTTACTCGCAAGCTGCTCTATCTCAACTCTTTTGCTTTTCTTTATCAAATCATAATCCTTTTCAAGTTGCTTCATTTTTTCTCTCAGTTTACACTCCTCTTCCTGTAAATACATAAAATCTTCTTCTAGAGTTTTATGTGCCTTCTGGAGGATCTTTTCACTCCTCTCGCTCTTTGCCAGATTACTTTTTAGTGTTGATTCTGAGTCTTCTAACTCCATAACCCTCTCTTGCAGTTTCTCATTTTCTTTGTTTCTTCCCATTTCTAGCTGTTTTTCCAGTGATACAATTTCAGATTCTAAGTTTAGTTCTGATTTCTGCAGTTTTTCAACTTTCTCTTGTAGCTCTTTCTCCCTTTTCTCAGCCTTACTAGCTCTGTCCTTTAGTGGGGTTTGAAAGTCTTCCAAATCCTCAACTTTACTCTTCAACTCTCTCTCTCTGTTTTCAAGTTGTTCAATTCTCTTTCTCAGCGTGTTAGTCATTTCTTTGTGTCTAACTTCTTGGTGAGTTGCATCCTGAATCTGTTCAGTTTGAAATTTGACATGAGGTTCAATTCTTTCTAATTCCCATTCCTTCTTCTTCATATCCAGACCTAACTCAAACAGTTTCTCTTTCATCATAATTTCTGATTCTTCCAAATCTTGTATTTTTCTCCTAAAGTCATCTTTTTCCTTTGTCCTCTGTTCAAAGACCTTCCCAATATCATTATTCTTTTCATCAATTTTCTGTTTCAACTTTTGACTTGATTTTTCCAGAAAAGAGACTTCATCTTTCAGATGTTCTTCACTTGTCTGCAACTCACTGATCTTTTTATTCATGTCATCCAAAGTTCTCTTTTCTTCAAGTTGCCTAATTTCTTCACTGGCTTCTCTTTCCTTGAGCCTGTCTCTTAATTCTGCTTCAGTCTTTTCTAGATCTTCAACTTTCTCTTCTGCATCTTTCAGCTTTCTCCTCAGTTGCCTACCTTCATCTTCAAGCTCTTCAGCCTGTTCCTTGATAGCATCATTAGTTTCCCGTAGTCTCTTATTCTCAACTTTGGCACTCCCTACTTGATCCTCTAACAAATGTGTAGCAGTTTCAAGTTCATATACTTTATTCTGAAGCTCACTTTCATGTTCAAGAAGGTCTTGGACTTTTTCTTTTAAGTTTTTCTCATTTGCCTTTCTTTCAAACTGTACAGACTCTAGTTGTTGTGAAAGCTGTGCATGGAATTCCTTCTCCACTCTGGTTGTGTCTACAAGTTGCTTTTGTGAATCATCCAAATTCCCTCTCAAACCTGCTACCTCTGTTTCTAAGTCAATAATTCTTTCTTCAAGTACCTTCTTGCCTTTCTTGTGATCTTTGACTTTCTTTTCAGCATCTTCTAGCTGTCCCATTAGCATTGTTTTACAACTATCCAACTCATGATATTTTCCTTGCATTTCACCATGTTCTTCTTCTAAATGTTCTACTTTCTGTTTTAGAGTTTCCTCATTCTGTTTGTAAACAAGTGTGGCTTCGTCTAGCATCTCTCTTACGTTTTTCTCTGCTTCTGTAAGCTGTGAAACTTTATCCTTCAAGATGTTTTGAATGTCTTCTAATTCCTGAATTCTTTCTTGATAAGTCAAACTTGCTGATTCAACTACTTCTTTCAAAGTCTGTTCAGCCTCCTGCACTTTCAGTTTCATTTCATCTTCTCTTTGTTCGAGTTTCTCAACTTTTCTGAGTAGTTTTTCTTCTGATTCTTCCATTTTACCAATCCTCTCATTCAAGGAGTCTTCACTCTGTTTCCATATTTCAGCTGATACCTCATTCTCTCTAACTTTGGCATCTAGTTGTTCTCTAAGATCTATCTCTCTCTGTTCTCTATCTAGAAGCCTGTTTCTTAAATCAGCTTCCATTTCTTCCAAGGCACCCACTGTATCCTTCAGCACATTCTCATTCTGTCTCCAAACTTTGACAGCTTCTTCAAATTCTTCCTTATGAGTTTTCTCAGTACCTAAGAGTTCATCAACTTTATCTTCCAACCTTTTATTGAACTCTTCAAGCGCTGTTATCCTGTCTTGCATGGTTTTCTTCTTGTCATATAATTCCCTACTTGTCTGGAGCCCCACCTCCTCATGTTTTTTCACTTCTTCTTTCAGCACAGATTCACTTTGTTGAAGCTCTTTAAGTTTCCCACTCTGAATGTCTTCAGATTTTTCAAGCTCATTGATTCTATTTTTCAAGGTCCCTTCCTTTTCTTTCCATAATTTATGTGCCATTTCATGGCTAGCACTCACATTTAATTCAGAATCTGAAAGTTCAGCAATCTTTTTCTTCAATTCTTTTTCACTCTGTTCTAACTGGTCAATTTGTTCCTGTAATGTAGTGACTTCACTGATATGGTCTTCCTTTAAGTCAACTTCAATATCTTCCCTTCGCTGTAAATCAACCTCCAGACTTTTCACTTTCTTTTTCAGGGATTCTTCATTTTCTTCTAACTGCAAAACCTGATTTTCAAGTTTGTGAACTTTACTTAGCAAAGCCTCCTCCTCTGCATGAAATTCTTCAATTTTATTTTCAGTTTCCCCTATTTTACTCTTACAAGTATCTAGTTCCATTTCTTTAGCTCTAAGAGTTTCATTAGAATGTTCTAATTCAGAAACTGTGTCTTTCAGGATTTTCTCAAACTCGGCGACAACTGGCATTCTATCTTTGAAAGCCTTATTTGACTCTTCAAGTTCTGCAACTGTAGTCCTCATGTTCTCCTCTGAAGCTTGGAGGTCATCAATTACTTTCTTCAAGACATTCTCCTGAATCGCCTGTTCTTCAATTCTACCATAGGCTTCTTTAAGGCGATGTTGAAGCTCATCTTTCTGCACTGACAATTCATCAATTCTGTTCTCATTTTGTTCTACTGCAGTTTTCAAAGATGTCAAGTTCTCATCCTGCTCAGCTATTTTTTCATTACTGTCTTTTACATCTTCTGCTAAAACATCCTTCTCAGTGATCAACTGTCCAATATGTTCAGTGAGCTTTGCATCACTTTCCCTTAAATCTCCCAATAATATTTCTTGTTCTTCTAATGATTCTCGTGCCTCTAGTAATTTCCCTTCAATTTCTTCTTTTTCAGAGTTTACCTCATTTAATTCATCCACAAGTTTAGCCTTAGATTCTTCCAACATCTTTATCTCATTGTTACTCTGGTCATTCTGTTCTTTAGCTGCTATTATCTTCTCTGACATTTCTTTTAGCTGTCTTTCTTTTTCAACCTGGACTTCTTCCTCGGTTTGTATTTCTTGTATTTTCTCCAGTAGTTGTATTTCTCTGTCTTTCATTTCATTAATTACCTGTTCTTCTTCCTTGTCTTTTTGTTCAAGAGCTTTTATTTTATTATTCAGTTCTGACAGCTGCATATTTAGTTTTACATTCTTCTCTTTCCATGCCTCCTCATTGGATTGTAAATCTCTGACAACCTGTTTTAAGATATTTTCACTAGCTTCTAACTCATAGATTCTATCTTCCAATGACTGCTGCCTCTTCAGAGTTTTTGTTTTGTTGAGGCCATTATCACTTTCAGTAATATCTGCCTGTCTTGGCAAGGTCTTAGTAGCAGACAGTGGTGAAGTGTCCAACGATTTTAGATTGGGCGCCTCTTGCAGATCAACTTTCCCAAATTGATGAGGTTCTTCTTCAACATCTCTCAAAGTCAGGTCTATTGGCTTATCTGGCTTGTCTTCAATAGCCTGCAGATCTGCTGGTTTTTGTAGATCCACACTTCCATGCTGAATTGATGTTTCAGCAATCACACCTGAAAGCAAATCTGATAACTCTGGTAGACTCATACTTTCTGATTCTGATGTTGCTTTGGGATGTTGGTTGTCATGATTTTCTTCAAAAGCTTTCATGTTAGGCAATTCTTGAATATCAATCCTACTCAGCTCAATTGGCTTTTCTGCAACAACCCCTGAGAGTAACTCTGATGATTTTGGTAGGGTAATGGTGGCAGACCCTGAAGTTTTCTTAACAATAGGCTTATCATTCAAGGTCTCAGTCTCACTGCATTGTTCTTCAACAGCTTTCAGATTGGAAGTCTCCTGTACACCAACACTTCCAAACTGGATAGGTTTTTCTACAAAAACTCCAGACAGCAAACATGATTCTGGTAGAGTCATAGTAACAGACCCTGATGATTCATTGAAAACAGGCTCCTTTTGGTTTCCTTCAAAGGCTGTCTGATCTGCTGGCTCTCCAAGATCAAGATTACCAAACTGGATTGGTTCTTCCAAGATGTATGTATGCATCTCTTTCAAAATAGGAGCTTCCTTAACAGTTTCAACATTTTCTTTTACAATAGCGTCCTCTGAGACTACGGCATCAACTGACATTTTCAAAGACGGTTCCTCCATATTGACGTCAGTAGAATCTCTTCCATCATGTTCAAGATCTTGAATCTCTTCCACTGCCTCTCTGTACATTGTAAGAACATCTTCTTTCTCAAGTGATGTTCTTACAAGATCACTATTTACATTTTTTGGCAGAGATTTCCACAGTTTTTCATTCTGATTCTGCATTAACTTCAATTGCTCTTGTAAATGTATGTTTTCAGTCCTGAGTTGGTTGATCTGTTCCTTTAGTGCCTTTTCAGAGAATTCAAAAACTTTCAATTTATCCTGCAGTTCCCTATTTTCATGTTTCACTTTGTTGAGTTCAGACTCTGAACCTTCGCCAAGTGTAGTCCTTGATGCTTCCAGTGT